>NC_090754.1:26902570-26922570 GCF_036898095.1 Palaemon carinicauda | reverse complement strand
GGTGAAACATTTATCATGCTTAGATGGATATCGAGATTGCTGAAATAAAAGACGATGATGGGAATGTGATTACACACACACAGATTAACATTGTGCATTTTTTATGAAACATGAATAGGCCTATGTTATATATAGTAGTCCTATCGTAAGACTAATGTCTGCAAATGACATATCTTTGACAAAAAAAAAAAGAAAAAAAAAAAGAAAAAAAAAACTTTGCTTCCCATTTGTATATACGTGAAAAATGTTCTTAAACTGAAGCCACATTTTCTGTCCATAGCAAGAGTGGTAATTTTGTCTTCTGTTTGCACAATAATGATACATTGTCGTCCAAATTATCTATACATTCTTATCTTAAACCTTGAGAGAGAGAGAGAGAGAGAGAGAGAGAGAGAGAGAGAGAGAGAGAGAGAGAGAGATTTTTTAGTTACGTTGTTGATTCATTTGGCTGTGTCTATGATTTCTCAGATTTTTACTACAGATAGTTGGTAAGCCCAGCGTATATATATATATATATATATATATATATATATATATATATATATATATATATATATATATATATATATATATATATATATATATATATATATATATATATATCAACAACAACAATTGTAGCCGTTTCTAGTCTACTGCTGGGCAAAGGGCCTTGAGGCTGTTGTGGCCTATTGATAACGTCTCTACCTGGTAATCCCAAGACTGAAGTTCGAGACTTATATATATATATATATATATATATATATATATATATATATATTTATATATATATATATATATATATATATATGTATATATATATATATATACATATGTATATATATATATATATATATATATATATATATATATATATATGTATATATATATATATATATATATATATATATATATATATATATATATATATATGTACGCTGGCCTTACCAACTATCTAGAGTATAAATCCGAGAAATCACAGACACAGCCAAATGAATCAACAACACGTAACTAAAAAATCTCTCTCTCTCTCTCTCTCTCTCTCTCTCTCTCTCTCTCTCTCTCTCTCTCTCTCTCTCTTAAGATAAGAATGTATAGATAATTTGGACGACAATATATCATTATTGTGTAAATACATACATACATATATATATATATATATATATATATATATATATATATATATATATATATATATATATATCAATAATAACAATTGTAGCCGTTTCTAGTCCACTACTGGGCAAAGTTCTTGGGGGTTGTTGTGGCCTATTGGTAACGTCTCTGCCTGGTAATCCCAAGACTGGGGTTCGAGACCTGCTCATACGCGTTAGTTCCTTTTGTGTCTGCAACCTAACCATCCTTGTGAGCTAAGAATGGGAGATTTGAGAAAGCTTACAGGTCTACCTGCTGAGTCTTCAGCAGCCATTGCCTGGTCCTCCCTGGCCCTAGCTTGTGTTGAGAGGTTGCTTTGGTGCTCATCATATGTATATATGGTCAGACTCTAGCGCATTGTCCTGCTGGTTAGGTCAATGTCACTGTCCCTTGGCTCCGCCATTCATGAGCTGCCTTTAGACATGTCCTTATTCATGGCTAGGGTTCAGTTAGTTTTCATCACCACGCTGGCCACTTCGGATTGGTATTGGTGGGGGACTTCTTGTGATTGCTCTCAACAAACCAACCTAGTGTGAGTAGCCCTGACTATAACTGTTTTGCTGATCACAGTTCCCAAATATCTAATGATTCTACCTCATTAGTCCTTTCTCCTTCCAATGATATCTCATCTTCCATTGCATATTCCGTTCTCAACATCTCTCTCTTTCTTCAATTGATCTTGAGCCCAACCTCCTGTAATATTTCATGCATTCTGGTAAGCAAGCATTGCAAATCCTGTGGTTTTCTGCTAATAAGGACAGCATCATCAGCATACTCTGGGTCAGCTATTTCCCTATTATCAATCCAGTCCAATCCTTCTCCACTATTTTCAACTGTTCTATGCATTACAAAATCCATGAGGAGGATAAACAACATAGGTGACAACACATTCCCTCGAAGTACTCCACTCTTCACTGGAAATTCATTTCACAGGACTCCACTAACATTAACTTTGCATTTCCTATGCTCATGAACAGACTTAATCATATTCACATATTAGAGGAACTCCATAATAACGCAGGACTCTCCACAAAATTGGCCGGTGCACACTATCAAAGGCTTTTTTCATAACCCACAAATGTCATCAAAAGTGGATTTCTATATTCTACACATTGCTGTACAACATATCTCAAAATGAAAATTTACTCAATACGACTTCTACCTGTTCTAAGTTCTGCTAGTTCATCTCTCAGCTTTTCATCAACCTTTCTCTCTAGACTCTTTATAATATGCATAATATATATTTTCATGACAACTGACGTGAGTGTGATGCCTCTGTGATTATTGCAATCCGCCAGATCTCTCTCTCTCTCTCTCTCTCTCTCTCTCTCTCTCTCTTTCACCAACACTCCTAACTCCCATTCATCAGGTTTTGCCTCTGCACGCCTCATTCTACAAAATAATCTTGTAAGTATTCTGTGAGTGGCTTCATTTTCGACCAATATAATTTCAGTAGTTTTTCCATCGTAACCAGGAGCTTTCCATCTCTTGAGTTCTTTGGGGATTGCTTCGACTTCAAGTACACTGAATTCATTTATAGTCACACCAAGGTCTTCATCAGCCTTGGGTATATCAATCAAATTATTTCCATCCTATTTCCTCTTCATGACCTCACTAAAATGTTTCATCTTCAGTTGTTATAACAGACCAATCTCTCTTTTTATGTGTATATGCTTCTTCGTCTTTGCCCCACTCTAGATTTCAATAATTCTATGAGCAATTCTTACACCATAGCCACTCCCTGAATTCACAACTTTGTCAGCTTCATCTGCTTTCCTGTCTAAATATTCTCTACAGTCACTTCTAGCTTTTCTTTTGACCTCACTATCAATACTGGAATACTTAGCATGCTCTACCTTGTAATTTTCATTACTTCATCGAAAACTTTCAACAATCAATTTCTGTCTTTGTCTCCTATTTATAGTATCCCAAGTATCATTTGATATCCATGGCTTTCTCCTTGTAACTGTTTGTCCCAAGACTTCACTACCAACTGACTGATATGTTCTTAATATCACACCATTCTTCATTAATTGTCTGTTCTTCTTCTCTTAAAGTCTCTAAGACTGCAAATCGATTCCTACATCCAATTGCAAAGGTTTCTCTGTGCTCATCTGTACTTAAGCTATTTGTCCATTGAAAGGGATAAGAGTTAATTTTGACTCTACCTTGCATATTTATGACAATATCAAACTTATAATTACAATGGCTTTGACACTAATGCTCGTGACTATCATAAATTTACTTTTAAATGTTGAGTCACAAATGGTTTTTAACTTTTGAGTAAAATTATTCAGTAAAAGATGAAACCTGAAAATAAAGACAATTGAAAATAATATTCTGCCACTCACATGTCGGGATTAACAGTCAGATCTTTCGTGAAAACCCCAAGTTTAACAGTAATTCTTTTTCTCTTAAAATATGAGGTTCGCGACCCCTTCCTCTGGATCCGCATGTGCTTTCACCACGTTAAGGTGCCCCAATTCAGAAATATCTATCTATCTATCTATCTATCTATATATCTCTCTATCTACATACCTATATATATATATATATATATATATATATATATATATATATATACAAGTATATATATATATATATATATATATATATATATATATATATATATATATATATATTCATAGTAGTAAACTTGTTTATATTATTTTTTTTTCACTCTCTTTTGCAACTAGTTGCAGAATAATGCACTTTAAATACACTTATCAAATCCAGGTAAATTTTGCCCCATATAGTGCAAGTACCATAAGGAATATCATAATTTTATTACATAAACTGAAATGGAAAAAAGTTACACATTACAGACATTTGGTTTCACTGAGAGTTAGAGGTAAGCCACGAGTGCCGATTAATCCGTCGTTCAGCAATAAATTTTTCACAGCTCCAGATTCCTCTGACATTGTGTATTTAAGAGGAAGCTAACAGATAATCACAGATTCATACGGAAGTTACAATACAAGAAGGGCGAAGTTGCCTCCCAACACGAGTAGAGCCTGTAATTGACAGTCAACTGATCACTATTTAGGAAAAGGTCCAAATCATGTAGCCTTCCTTGATAGTGTTAGAGAATGGATGACAGCTAAACAACTAAAATTGAATGAGAACAAAACTGAGTCCATGGTGGTGGGAAAGAGAAACACTATGAGAAGCTTGGGTGATATTCAAATGAATAAGTGACTCTGTACCGATATCTAGTAAAGTTCGTGATCTAGGTGTATTTCTTGACTGTAACTTGTCTCTCAATGACCAAATAAATAATGTAGTAAAAACTGCTGGTTATCATCTAAGAAATATTGCTTTTATAAAAAGGTACCTGGATGAAAATTCTGTAAAGAAACTTGTGATGAACTGTGTGATTACCAGGATTGACTACTGCAACTCCATCTATTACAATTTACCAAAAGTACAACTTAAGAAATTACAAAAATAACAGGGGAGCAAGACTGATAAAAGGCGTCCCACCAAGTGATAGGATCACCCCTATACTAATTGATTTACACTTAAAGCGATAATTTAATCTAAAACATGTACAATAACCCACAAAGCTATCAGAACCGGTCGTCCAAAAAGAGAATTGCTACATTTTGGGCCGCCAACAAAGTGTTGATATGAGAATAGTTAGATGGTTTCAAACTATTGGAACCTAGATATTTGTCTACTGTAGGCTCAAGAGCCTTTATTCATGCTGCCCCGAGCCTATACAATAAGCTCCCACGAGACATCCGAATGATTGAAGACATTAAGGCTTTCAAGAGGAAACTGAAGACTTTCTTATTCCGTGAGTCGTTTGACAGTGACGATTTAACAGTAAATGAGTAATACGTAATGTGAAACGCTGAATACTCTGAACGAACAACATAAAACGACAGTGGAGGCCCTGTAGAGAGTGGGGTTCCCCTACTGTATGGGACCGGAAAAGCAGCCGTCAAAGTTGAGTCTGTAAATAGTTTGTAGCTTTGTGACTCCGCTGAATTTTAAACATTTTCCATTGCTGTATTGCACTGATTTCCTCATGCTATACTGGTTACAAGGCCATGATTATATATATATATATATATATATATATATATATATATATATATATATATATATATATATATATATATATATATATATATATATATATATTGTGTGTGTGGCATTCTGCTCAATCGATTTGATATATATATATATATATATATATATATATATATGTATATATATATATATATATATATATATATATATATATATATATATATATATATATATATATATATATATATGAGAGTGTATGTGTGGTGCATGGCATTCTACTCAATCGATTTGATTGGGCTTCATAAACATTGTTCCTTAGATTTATTTATAAAGAACCGTCAAAGTAAACGAGCTACTGTCACGGTGGCCCTAGTCTCATCTTAACAGTATCACGATGACCATGAATAACAGGTAGAAAGAACTACAGGAATAGTTGATTCATTTCCAAGGTAGGAAGTTCCTTTTGAACAATTACGCGTACAATGCGATTTACGTCAAAATTCATAATGGCTATTTTGCCTGTGATACGGCTTTACCCCGTCAGGGTGTTGACATGATACACAGCGTTTTATGGTTTTGTTAATAGCTAAAAGAGTGATGTGGGGTTATGAAGAAACCAGTAATCTATCGGTTGTTGATTTTCTCGGGCATAAAGGATTTATAATTCACATATATCCAAGGAAACCTTCAAACCTGAGTGTTTATGGAATACATGTTCAAAGAAAGACTGCTTGTGTAAACTAGTAGTCGCAAATTCTAGTGTCAATCCTATTGGAAAACGGTCATAAAAACGTTTTCATGATTCGTAATTATTATCATTATTACTAGCCAAGCTACAACCCAAGTTGAAAAAGCAAGATGCTATAAGCCCAAGGGCTCCAAAAGGGAAAAATAGCCCAGTAAGGAAAGGAAATAAATAAATGATGAGAATAAATTAACAATAAATCATTCTAAAAACAGTAACAACGTCAAAACATATGTCCCATATAAACTGTTAACAACTATTAACATCGGTGGCAATGCAAAGGAATTTCAGAATCGGCAGACTGACTTCATATACATCTCGCGTGACGTTATTGTAGTGAGAGGGAACCCTAATAGACCGCTGGTGTGTATTGGGGGTTGGGGTGGGTGGGGGTGTGGGTCACTCCAACTAGGGAAGTGGACATAAGCCCCGCCCACTCACGTGTATGCTCCCGAGTCGACAAGTGATCGAAGTCCTTTAGCTAGAGCGTTTCTTGACTCTCGTGTTGTCTGCTCTACAGCCTTGGTTAGTAAAAGCTCTTGTGGAAAAACTTTGGTCGATGGTACATCTATCTGTCGATTTTGGAAATTTTCTGACTGAAACAGTGCTTTTTTATTGACTTGTTGTGTTCCTTGGTTAACTTAGACCCGATATTAGACAGTGAAAAGTGTGTGCAACCAAGAAAACCTCATATTATAGCAGCTCAAAGTCACTGGATTTGATGCACTTGGCGTATTGTGTGTGAACTTCGCGTTACCTTTCTCCCTCTCTCCCAGTGACACAGGTTGTGTTTGTATTGTGTGTGCATTTGTAAGATGAAGTAACTGTCTTTTTGCCCATTCTTTCATGTGATAAGAATCGTTGAGACTAGACCTGAAAGGGAGACCGTTTCCCTGTTTTTTTTTCCTTTCCAGCGGAAGGGAAAAGTTAGCCACGTTTCCTTCTGACGGATTTCGATTATCATCGAATTTATTGCAGTGGAAATTCAACCAATTTTGGGTTTCCGCTAAGGGTGTGTACATATTTTTAGCCATATCTTTGGATTTAAAGAAATGTCCTGACAACAGCAATTACTGCTTGATCTCTAACAAGTATCAATACACCGTGTGTAGCCTATATATATATATATATATATATATATATATATATATATATATATATATATATATATATATATATACTTTACATGTATATATGTATATATATATATATATATATATATATATATATATATATACTTTACATGTATGTATATATACATACTTTACATGTATATATATATATATATATATATATATATATATATATAGAGAGAGAGAGAGAGAGAGAGAGAGAGAGAGAGAGAGAGAGAGAGAGAGAGAGAGAGAGAGAGAGAGAGAGAGAGAGAGAGAGGGGCAAGTTCACTGACATTTATTTTAGACTAAAATATTATTTTCCTTTTCAGACAAGTTACTATATTGTGAGATCTGACATATTCCATAAATAGATAAGTGAAATTAATCGTGGCACGGAAACTATTTTGTGTTAAAAAATAAGAATAAGTATATCATTGTCTGAATTGGCTGTGTAAACCAAGAAAATGCATTTGTCACATAGAAAATTCCTCAAAACTTTTGACTCTATATTGGTGCTACATCAAAGTGATCAGTCGTAGATAGATCGTGAACTGAAAATAGTGCTTAAACCATTACAACACCGGAACTTTGGTGCTGTATAAAGTGTAGTGTACAAACTAGCTTAGTTATTTAGTGTGGTAACTTATTCCTACAAGATCTCAAGATTTATTTCATTTCCCCGTTGATTAAGGTAAGTTGATCTTATTAAATAGACCAAAGGGTCTAATTGTTGTTTTCAAAGACCTGTTTGTTTAGAGGTTCTACACAGAGTAATTCAATTGATAATCTTTTAATTATTTGCAAGTAAATAGGGTTCAGTTGGTGCTACGCTCTTTCCTTATTAATTACTCAGAACATCGGTTGACTTTCGTGTTCGAATCCGTTGATACTTGACGTCATTAGATTTTCTAGGTTTGATCAATAGATAAGTGACGTGTCAAGACCACATAAAAACGTGACTTCGGAAGAGGATTACAAATCATGATGCACATGTACGCTCACCCGCGCTCCTACGCACACATACGTGTATATATATAATTTATATATATATATATATATATATATATATATATATATATAATGTTTCTATGTATATATATATGTATATGTATATATATGTATGTTTGTATGTATATATATGTATATGTATATATATGTATGTTTGTATGTATATATATATGTATATGTATATATATGTATGTTTGTATGTATGTATGTATGTATGTATAATGTATATATATGTATGTATGTATATATGTGTATACATATGTATATATATGTATGTATATATGTATATATACGTATATGTGTATATATGTGTATATATACGTATATATGTGTATACATATGCATATATATATATATATATATATATATATATATATATATATATATATATATATATATATATATATCAGATTGAATCATGGGATACAATATTTGAAATGTGGTTACAATCAATATCGTATAAATTAAAGAAGAGTAGAGCATTACTCCTTTGACAATGCTTGTATCGCGCTTTATCGGTCCAATTTTTTCCCGTGTTGTATTACATGAGTCCTCTTTGATGTGGATATTCCTGCTCAATGCTGCAAATGGCTCTCGCATATTGCGGGCTTACATGTTTTTCTGTCATGTCCAGTTATTTTTAGCATATTAGTTTCTCAGGTTAAGCTTGTTTTGGGAAGACAAATATTAAGCTGGCCGGTGCTTACATTTACTAAGCAGCTTTACTAAGTACGGTAGAGGTACACACACACACACACACACACACACACATATATATATATATATATATATATATATATATATATATATATATACTCATCATCATCATCATCATCTACGCCTATAGATGACGTAAAGGACCTAGGTTAGATTTCACTAGTCTCTATATTGACCTTTTAAATTCATTCGATCTATCCGGGCTCTACAAGGCATTATATATATATATATATATATATATATATATATATATATATATATATATATATATATATATATATATATATATATATATATATATATATATATATAATGAAGATTTTGTCGCACAAGTTTAGCCGTAAAAAGCCTTAAGCCATCAAAGGTTAGATGGATGAGATTAACTAAAGTCCCCCTTTAGGTGAAGTTATTCATGAGTCTAAGGGTGGGTCTGTTCCATCATAAAAAGGTTTTCATTCAGTTCGGGAGTCAAAGAAAATGCTGCGACCAACATTCCTAATTTTCATTAAGGCTTACAAGGCACGTGGCTCTCACCCTCCCATGGAAACCTTGCGAAACGGCTCGTTGCAAAGGCACGTGAACAGTAGGGTTGGATTGTCAAGGTTTCCGTTACTAAAAATTAGCTTTCAACCAGTAGCTCTCAAGCTTGCATGATCTTTAAATTACTCTCCGAGATTAGGAGACGGTTTTCCTTATTTGCGTTTACTTGTGTTTGAGTGACTATAATTTATTTCATCTTATCAATTGATATATTATAATGAGTAAAACAGATGGATTTTCAAAGACCAGGTATTGGCGAAGTTAGGTCTACAACATTACTTTGAAAATGTCATTAATCGGAATAAGCTCGCTCTTGCTACGAGCTTTTAATTCATGCACGTTTCAGCATGCTTACAGCTTAATCAAATTTATTGAGTGTGACTGGGAAGATATCTTCTTCTTCTTTGTCTACATCTTTTCCCACTTCTATGTGGGGTCGACGTTTCTGGTCAGCTTTCTCCATCTACCTCTGTCCCACACTTCATCACCGGGCAATCCCTTTGATCGAAGGTCATCCTTGATACAGTTCATCATCCACCTTCGCTTTGGTCTCCTTCTCCTTCTCGTTCCCTGTACCTCCATTTCCATCACTTATACTCAACTATGGTCATTGAGTATAATCAGAATGAAATTAATGACTGGGAAGTTGAATTGATCTAGATCATAATTTTCATCTCCCATCGACTGAATTCCTTTTTTTTCTTTTTTTGCTATAATTGTTATTTTTATTATTACTGCCATTATTGTTATTATTGTCTTTATTGTATTATTGTCATTATTACTATTATTAGCAAAGCTACATCCCTATTGGAAGAGCAGGAGGCTATAAACCCAAGGGACCCAACAGGGAAAACTAGCTCAGCGAGGAAAGGAAATAATTATTCAATATGAGAAGTAATGAACAATTAGAATATTTTAAGAACAGTAACAACAAAATACGTCTTTAGTACATAAACTATAAAAAGAGACCCAACGGTACGTCAGCCTGTTCAACATAAAAACATTCGTTGAAAGTTTAAACTTTTGAAGTTCCATCAATTCAACTGCCTGATTAGGAAGATCATTTCACAATTTAGCCATAAGCTTCAATAATACTTCTAGAATACTATGTAGTATTGAGCCTCATGATGGAAAAGGCTTGACTATTTGAATTAACTGCATACCAGGTATGTACCGTCTGGGATATGAATTTAAAGAATGGTCAGAATTATGAAAATCTTATACAACATGAATAACGAATTAATTGAACGACGGTAATATCTAGATAAGGAATAAGATATTTAATAGACAGTAAGTTCTTGTCTAACAAATTAAGATGAGAATCAGCAGTTGAAGACAAGACAGGAAAATAATACTCGAAACAAGGTAGAATGAAAGAATTAAAAAACTTTTTCAGAATAGATTAATCACAGGAAATCTTGCAAGGCTTTCTCACTAAGCTATTTTTGTGCAATTGAAGAAGACACAGACCTAATGTGTTAAAAGTAAATTTTCTGTCGAGAATCACACCTTCAATGTTATGAGTCATACACAGTTAAAGATACGTATCAATGCTGAGGTCCGGATGTTGTGGAACCACCGTCCTCGACCTATTTATGATCATACTTTGATTTTTGTGAAGATTCTACTTCATGCTCCTTAATTTGCGTCATGCACTGATTTAAGTTAGAGCTCTATCAAAGGTGGGCATATTATTGTTGTTGTTGTTGTTGTTATCATCATCAAACCGAATGCTAAAATTGTTGTGGCGTTTGCCTTATTACTAGATACAGCTCTTAATGGTAATAGTAAGATATAACGAATACTTTGATGTTTTGAATTATCAGGAAGTATAATGCAGGTTAGAGGCTTTTATTCATGTAGGACCTGGAAATATTTGTTGTAAAAAACGTCTATTCTTTGTCATATAAAAGAGCTTTTAAGTTACTACAAGGATTGCGCTAACATTTAGAAACTATTTTTTCCTATTTCATAAACAACGGAAGGTTTAAATATTTAAGATGTCAAAATGTAGTCTTATCATTATACACAATAATGCTGGATAAGGCAATGCCTTACAGGGCATTATTCAAATTTAATGAGGCGTGTTATCATAAAGACATTTTCTGCTATTTTTTTTTTCCATTCAGCATCACACGGCCTTTGATAACATCGGCTGATAGCTTACGCTGCGCGGAGTCTTTTGTGTTGGATTTTCTTTTTTCTTTTTAAAGTCTTTGACACTGGAAAGTGTTCAAGTCTAAAATCTTTACAGGTGTAGCTTCTTTAATGCCCGGGAGACTTCATAATAATTACACACACACACACACACACACACACACACACACATATATATATATATATATATATATATATATATATATATATATATATATATATATATACATATATATATATATATATATGTATATATTATATATATATATATATATATATATATATATATATATATATATATATATATATATATACACACAGTAAAAAATTCCTTTTTAAGCAAGTTTTCTATTTACTACTTACCGTTCGTATTCCGGTGTTAGAGTAGTTCTGTAGGCGATGTATTTTACTGCGACAGTCCCTAGTCCCAGTTTTCAGCAGTCATTTGTTTCAGGAGGCGTATGAGCGAGGTATTGAAAGTAGTTCAAGCTGGCAATTGCCGACGAATTATTTATATTTAATGAGTAAATAAAGCATGACCGGAAGGTGCCAGATAATCCGATTTGCCGATTTATATTGGGTGCCGGTTAAAGCATTTATAAAAGAAAACTAATAGAATTATACTCGCCAAACTCTGGCTACGAAGCCTGATTATGATACAACTGACGTGTTACTTAACTGTAACCAATAAGTAATGCATGTAATATGCATATATTATCATATGAAATAGAAACACAGCAATTTTTTAGAGGGTCGAGACTACTACCGTCTATGCTTTGCAAATCTGCTGATTAAGGCAAACTACAAAAATAATCTTTCCTTTTTTTTTTCTTTCATTTGCTACAAGAACAATTATTACTCGAACTATGTTTTATTTTAGCATATAAAGGCATATATTTTTTAGCAGAAATACCTTTCCTTGATAATTTATTTTTTGAGTTTTAATTGCATATCGAAATGTATGGATTTCCACACAAGTTGCCGATGCCCAATAATATTAGGCTTCAGCTTTGAGGTGCTTCATTTCAATTTGAAGCCTAGGAAATTAGTAACCATTTATTCCAATTCTTTAGATAGTTTTTGTGCAATTTCATTTACCTTTTCATGAACAATACACCGGCAACTATTTTTTTCCGCTTCTCCAGTTTTGGACAGTTTTTTTTCCGGTGTCAAACAGCTTTAGCATTGTTTGTTTTCCAAACTGCAGCTACAATTTTTTGCGTTAATTTAACGGTAGTGAAAAGTGTTAAAATATGATGATATATCGGTCATTTTTTTAATGAAGGAAGGTGGTCAGCAAAGCGGCCACGAAAACGCCCGGCTGAATTTTTTTTTTATCTTTTTATTAAAAAGTTAAATTACATATTCTTTACAATAACAATATTTACAGTATAATCACATTTAATTGCATTTTTATAATAAACAAATCCATCTAATTTAACAATTTACAACATCACACATATTGATTTTAATTTTTAGTCACTCAAAAACAATAATTTATATACTGAATTGGTGTAAAGTATGAGGTAGAAACGTTCTGTTTACAGTGCTCCTCTTATAGCGAAATACCGGAGCTGAAAATTTATGCATAGCTGCTTGAAGGCAAGAATACGCTGTTAACCACAACAAGCAAAAATGCGAGTTTTTACCCAAAAATAGCATGTAAAATAAAAAGTCTGATAAATTACAGTTATTGAGACATCTTTACCAATTGACATGTCACCATTAAATCGAACTGAATAGAATCATTTAAATCAAAACATTTTACGGCTTCTTTGATTCTAATTTTAATAACATTAAGCTCTTAAGCCTGTTATAAGGAAAGCAGATTAATATGGGTTTCCTTGAAATTTATCGGTATCCTGTCAAGAAATTATTTTCTTGATTATCAATTAGTTTCAACTTAGTTGCAAAGTTAATATCACCCAAGTCGGTGATTATATATATATATATATATATATATATATATATATATATATATATATATATATATATATATATATATATATATATACTGTATGTATATATATATATATATATATATATATATATATATATATATATATATATATAATATATATATATATATATATATATATATATATATATATAAATCTGAAGAAAATGCGGCACAACTAAAGTTGAATATGAATCAGATGCCAGACGCTGCTTAGGCCTAAGTCTGAACCCTAAGCGATAGGCCTAACGGTAGCTACACGTGTGTAATCATATGGTTCCTCATAACGAAAGAAATGAACTTGTGTGAATTTTTTTTCATTATACGCAAAGTCACGTTGTACATACAACAATTGGGAAAATTATTCAATTATTTTTTCTTGGGGGATAAATATTAGGTTTGTAGCCAAATATTTCATATTAGTATCAAAGCTTTTTTCTGAAACTGTAATGGAATCGCTATTAAAAAAAAAAAAAAAAAAAAAAACAAGCATAACAACATACACTATGATTCATGTATCGGTCTCGTGTTGTTGGGAAAAAAATTACTTGTGGCCAAACTGTACAGTACGCTACTGCTAGCTGCCTAGTGCCTACTTACTCCTAGTTGCAGTTCAGCTGTCATTGAGTGTGTGTATGCCGATGTTTTACTCTACCTGGAGACACTACTATTGTTATTAAAATTATGAAAATTAATAAGATTATCATTAATAGAAATATTACTATTATGATTAAAATGATCAAAATAAATATTGGTCCTTGTCCACTCAGTAGGAGACGACGTGTTTTGCATGACTGTTCAGTATGACACAGGCCTTCTCATAAACTGTGTAGCTGGTACGGGTGGGATTTCATACTTAAAGATAATGACTAAATACAGTATGAATGATAACGACAACAGCTGTTTTGATTATACCTCTCTCTCTCTCTCTCTCTCTCTCTCTCTCTCTCTCTCTCTCTCTCTCTCTCTCTCTCTCTCTCTCTCTCTTTATCGCAAATGTACTTCATAAATGCGCGCTCTCTCTCTCTCTCTCTCTCTCTCTCTCTCTCTCTCTCTCTCTCTCTCTCTCTCTCTCTCTCTCTCTCTCTATATATATATATATATATATATATATATATATATATATATATATATATATATCGTTTTGCCATTTGAAGTGTGTAACGTCATAAGATAACCTTTGTATCAACATCTCTTGAGGTTACTGTCCTTACGCTCTTTGCATGGCATAAATTTAAAACTGTGTGGATTTTACACACGTCTTACATTATACATTAAGTATCCACAAATATATGGCTAATATTATTAAATAAAAAATAATTTCTTCTATAGGGGTCATAGTCGCATACCTTTAGGCGTACTCATGAAGATTTGTCTTCCTATGTTTTAAAAGTTTATTTCATGATATAATCAGTAGTCTCAAGATTGAAATGAATCTTGATAAAAACAATTTAACAACAAAACGGATTATCGGGGCCAGTTATCGTCCGCAACATTCACTGTACAGTACAAAATTCGTCTCTTCCGCGGACATTGATTTACGGTCAGACAAAGCCTCTGCCCCCTATACGAATGCACAAACTCCACGTGTTAGGCTTATGAAGTTACTCCCCTATCTATCTTGGTAAACAAATGGGTTGACCTTATATACCTAGACCGTGGGTTAGTTAGTAACAAAGGCATCTGTCTGGCCAACACTTGTAAATTCGCCAATGTATATTTCGTCATTAGAAATCGCTGTATGCCTGGTGGATAGGTTATTGCTGTTGAAGGAAAATAGGACACCTGGCCTTCTATAACTGTTAATCTCTTAATCTGCCTTTTGTTGTTTTCAAAGGTTTTCGATTTGTCTCTATTCCTTCAAGGAAAAATTACCTATATGTTTACGCTCGGGCATGATAGGTTCTGGCACCACCGATGTGTTTGACTATAATTTCATACCTACGAGGAGCACTGTAAACAGAACATATTCTGTCCCGTAAGTTTCACACATTTTGTCAAGTGTTTTCGTAGCCTGCTTATTTAACGAAGTAATTTTGTCCTTTAAAAAATAAAAAATAATAATTTGGGAGACCCTTCTGTGACATCTAGTTCTCCTAACTGTTATTAATAATGTCATTACTGTCATCATCACTGGAAAATTTTACAGCGACCTTTTTGCCTCTAGGTCTATAGACCTTGGCTTCACTCACTTTTTAACTTTTGGCTAAATCCCTGTGACCGCTTCCGTCTTTCATCGTGTTCCTGATGTTGCTGTTCAACGCCGTAACCTTTACTACACTGCAAATCTTTTAAGTGAATTTTCCTGGGTATGAAATTAGGAAGACCATCAGCATAACCTGTCTATGGGTCATTCTGTTGTGTTTTATTATTACAGTGAAATCTTCAGTGGCGAATTTAACACGCCAGACAGACGCCTCAATCGATTGAGGGGACGGGGGAGTTGTCGGGGTAGCAGGGGAGGCATGGTAACATCGTAAGCCTAACACGTGGAGTTTGTGCGTGCGTATAGCGGCAGAGGCTGTTTCTGGCCGGAGATCATTGTTCGTGGAAGAACCGAATACTGCACATCGAATGTTGCGGACGATTTTTCGTTCAGTCGAGTCAGAATATCAAGGATCATTTATGAAGTTGGGATTACTACATATAGAATGAAATAAAATTTAATAGTATGAAATTCATCGTAGTGTTTGGGTGCAAAATGCAGCCATTGTTTAGTTTTGCATATCATAATATGGTCGTTTTTTTTCGACTTCTTTGCTTCGTACGTTTACTTAAACGCCTTAATGTCCTTTTTGAGTGATTCAAGACAAAGCTTCACGAGTAGGCCTAAGGGTATGCGATGATGACTCCCATTGGAAAAAAAAATATTTTTCAACTATCAGTATATTTGTGGACACTTAATGTAAGATATGTGCGTGTGTAAAATCCACCCTCTTTTAAATGTATGCCAGGAAAAGAGCTCGAAGCCAGTAACCCTACCCACCCCCGGAACTTGTTGATACCAAGATTTCTCTTCTGGCGTTACACACTTCAAAAAGTAAAATGCGCGCTCGTGTGTGTAATATATATATATATTTTTTCTATGCATGTGTAAAGGGATGACTGACTAAATCCAAATTCACATAGGATTCATTGGCTAAATTTAGCAAAGGTAGCCACTTCCTTGTGATGCGCAGTGCCTATCTAGCTAAGGCAAGTGATCCCTGCCGGTCCTTACTAATTCCAGTGAGACCATCTAATTTTTCAGTACAAGAACATAACTCTGACTTTGAAAATCATTGTTATGAGATGTGGCCGTGATTTGATTTTCGTTAATCCTGAGTATTTATTAAGAACCGGTGATTTTGCAACTCTGTTTCGACCTGTCCAGTTTGAATGTGCTCGCACGTGCTGTCTGGCATTCAGTGACGTCAGCAGCGTTAATGATTAATAATATTTATAAAGTGTAGATCGAATTAGACTCATGAGATGTTTCTATGTCCGTGACAGCAACGATCTATTGTCACTCTCGAGGCAGTAGTGAGGTGGACCCTTAAGATTTGATGCTCACTTTTTTGTATTCACGGGTATCTCTCTCTCTCTCTCTCTCTCTCTCTCTCTCTCTCTCTCTCTCTCTCTCTCTCTCTCTCTGCAGTCTTTGTGCCAATATATCAATGCCATTATCTTGTTACTCTTTCCAACTGATCTATCCAATGCTATGAGACTTTTTAAGCTCCTTCTCAGAACACTTCCAAATCACACTTTTTTTTTTCTTTTTTTTTTCTTTTTTTTTGGCCAGTAAATAATCTGCTATTCTTTTGTAGTAACTGATCTATGTAGAAATAAGAAAACTAATCTGCCCTTTTCCTAACATGTACCTTTTTAATGCTACTTTTCTCCCAATCTTAAACCTGAGAGAGAGAGAGAGAGAGAGAGAGAGAGAGAGAGAGAGAGAGAGAGAGAGTATTCCAGTGTAAGATTTTTATTTTGATATTAGGGGTTTTCATTAGTTTCTTAAAACAGCCTTGATGCTGATATGAAATTTTGAGTTACTGACCTATTATTTACCCGCCCCCCCACCTCAAAAAAAAAATTAGACTGATTCTCTGTTGTTGTGTGTACTTTACTTACTTTACTTTGATGGCTGCTTTTCCGGTCCCATATAGCAGGGGACCCCACTCTCTACAGGACCTCCACTGTCGTTTTATCTTGTTCGTTCAGAGTATTTAACGTTTCATGTCTCATATTCTTCATTTATTGTTAAATCGTCACTGTCAAAAGACTCTTGAAATAAGAAAGTCTTCAGTTTCCTCTTGAAAGCCTTGATGTCTTTAATCATTCGAATGTTTCGTGGGAGCTTATTATATAGTCTCGTTATAAGGAACCACCCGATTACGCACGTGTAGCCTCCTATTACCTTTAGGCATAACCCTTGGGTTTAGAGTCTAAACCCAAAAAGAACCTCTTTTTGCTAAATTGCTGAAAATAACAGATACTCTAGGAGCTAAGAAATCAGCGTTCTTTATGAAAAAAGAAAAAATGCTATTTGGTCCATGGTACGTTCTGTAATGTATAATAGTGAAATCTTTAGTGGAGAATGTAGACCCGCGTTTGTTACTCTCCGAATATCCGTAACCTAATCGATAGAGGGGTGGCATCTGGCGTGGTAACTTTGTTACTTCGTAAGCCTAACACGTGGAGGTTAGTGCGTTCGTATAGCGGCAGAGGCTGTTTTTGGCATGAGGTCGCTGTCCACGGTCGAATACAATGCTTTACACGGCGATAACTACACCGCTCCGTTACGTCATTCAGTCTAATCACAGTTTCAAGATTCATTTAGGAAGTTACGAGTACCAAATAAAAGATGAAGTAAACTTTTTATAGCATTAGATTCGTCACTCTGTATTTGTGCAAAATCCAATGATGTTTTTTTTTTTTCTGTCATAATTTTGTATTTTTCCAGACTTCTCATGACAGTTATAATTGGTTGTATTCGTTGACATCGCTTCTTACGATTACATTAACTCCCAATGCCATTTTAAGTGACAGAAGACATATCTCCACGAGTAGGCCTAAGGTTTTGCAATGATAACTCCCATTGAAGTTTTTTATTTATTTATTTATATTGCCATATATTTGTGGACACTCAATGTAAGATGTGCTGTGTGTGTTTATGTATGTGTATGTATGTATGTACAGTATGTTAAGTCCACCCACTTTTAAATGTATGCCAGAAATAAAAACCCAAGGACTTGTTGATACCAAGGTTATCTCATAACGTTACACACTTCAAATGGTAAAATGTGTGTATATATATATATATATATATATATATATATATATATATATATATATATATATATATATATATATATATAACGTTACACACTTCAAATGGTAAAATTTGTGTGTGCATATATATATGTGTATATATATATATATATATATATATATATATATATATATATATATATGTATATATATATATATATATATATATATATATATATATATATATATATATATATATATATATATATATATATTTAATGCATGTGTGAAGTGATGAGAAAGTTAAGTGAAAGTACATTGAAAGGAGATTAGCAGTTAGTTGGCTCAAAAGAAATACAGAATGGGACCTCACGAAACACAAGCTACAAGGTCGTTCGCTTCCTCTTGAGAAAATGACGGAATTGAGAGATTTACCTGTAAAGGTTTAAAAGCTGCTCATGATTGACAGAGGCAAGGGACAGTGATATATATATATATATATATATATATATATATATATATATATATATATATATATATATGTATATATATGTATATATATATATATATATATATATATATATATATGTATATATATATATATATATATATATATATATATATATATATATATATATATATATATATATATATATATATATGTATGGCCTAACCTTACCTAACCTAACAAGGTAGGTAGGCCACATACTAAACCGGCACCATATATATATATATATATATATATATATATATATATATATATATATATATATATATATATATATATATATGTAGATCTTAGAAAACTCATGAGCTGTTTCTATGTCTGTGACAGCAACAATCCATTGTAAAGCTTCAAGATTTGATGCTCATTTTAGTTAATGCATTCATGGGTCTTTGTTCTTGTATTTTACTAACTCTCTCTCTCTCTCTCTCTCTCTCTCTCTCTCTCTCTCTCTCTCTCTCTCTCTCTCTCTTTTCTTTTTTTTCTCTTTTCTTTTTTTTCTCTCTTTATTCCTTTCTCTCCTTTTCTTTCGTTTTCTCTTTCTTTATACCTTTCTCTTTCTCGTTCTTTCGTTCTCTTTCTCTCTTTCTCTCTCTTTCTTTCTTTCTCTTTCTCTTTATCTTTCTTTCGTTTTCACTTTGTCTTTCGTTCTTTCTCTCTCTTTCTATTTTTTCTTTCTCTCTTTTTCTTTCGTTTTCACTTTCTCTCTTTCTTTCTTACTCTTTCTCTCTTTTCTTTCGTTTTTTCTCTCTTTCTCTTTCATTCTCTCTCTCTCTCCCTCTCTCTCTCTCTCTCTCTCTCTCTCTCTCTCTCTCTCTCTCTCTCTCTCTC
>NC_090754.1:26890070-26897570 GCF_036898095.1 Palaemon carinicauda | reverse complement strand
CTATTTTCCCTGTTGGAGCCCCTGGGCTTGTAGAATCCTGCTTTTCCAACTAGGGTTGTAGCTTATCAAGTAATAATAATAATAATGATAATAATAATAATATCTGGTCAGTCTCTAGGGCATTGTCCTACTTGATAGGGCAATGTCACTGCCCCTTGCCTCTGCCATTCATGACCTGCCTTTAAACCTTTAAACGTTTAACTGCTGATTGGGACTCGATTAATATCTCCTGCATGACTGGTTATTATAATAGTAAACCACACCTGAGAAGACATTTGCGTATTGGCTATCGATCAACGCACGTTTGACGTCATTGCACACCTGTTCTTAAAGCAAGTGATAGCTTTCACAGATGTATCTACAAGGCAATTCTTTGGATGTGCATGGGCCAGCCTGGAACACTTTTCGATACCTCTGCAGGGCGTTGAGAAGAAAAGACGAACTGAAATTGTTTGGCTAAGAAGCAAGTGCTACACCCAAGAACACACAGAGTTGCAGGATACCAGTGGTATGGTACTGCACATGTGACGTCGCAGTACCTTGACCACGAACTGTCTTTGTCAAGTTGATATCTGTGAATACATTACTTTTGAGGAAAACGACCATTTCTCTGGTACTGTTGTGTTTCTTTGTCTTTTCGTAGGTGGCTTTTCTCTATCGTTTTGTTCTGTCTGTCATTCAAGAGTGATTTTGAAATTTTCTTTCGATCCCAGATTTTAAGGTTTGTGGCCTAAAGCGTGCTTCTACTATTTCAAACCTGCACATTTCTGTCTATTTATTTATCTATATATATGTATATATATATATATATATATATATATATATACACACAGTATATACACATGTATATCCATATATACATATAAGACCTATGTTAATGCATGAATCAGAAGCTTGGTTTTGAAGACGAAAAAAGGAAGCAAACCTTAGGAGGAAAGAGATGAGAAGGCTAGGTGGATTATGTGACTACCACTTCTTGAAAGATTGGAAAATGATGAAATAAGAATGGCAGGTGTAGTCAAGATTACAGACATGATAGGAGTGTCACGATTGGGATGGTAAGGACACATGGTGGGAAGGGAGTTGTATGTTGCTTGGGAGGAACCTGGTAGGGGGAAAAGATCAAGAGAAAGTCAGAGAATTGAATGGTCAGATAAGGTGAAGGATGATAGGAAGAGAAGAGATTTGGTGGAAGAGGATGCCTTTGGTAGAAGGCGTTGGAGATTGCGCATAAGGCAACCGACCCCTTAATGTAGGGATAATGGCGGGGAAGAAGATGATATATGTATATGCATTTATACTGTATATATAGTATATATATCAGAAAAAATGAAAAGTTACCTTAATCCATGCGAGAGAGAGAGAGAGAGAGAGAGAGAGAGAGAGAGAGAGAGAGAGAACTTTCGTAATAAATTGGAATATTGCATGTTTGTTAATGAAGGATCATGGTCTCAGAATGTAGATAAAGATTCAAGCTTTTAGGTAAATACAATGTTTTTACTATTGTTTGCGTGTACGCAAGTTATCTGCTTAATGTTGTCGCTTCTGCTGAAAGCCGATTACCTACAAATCTCCCAATGGCGTCGTTTTTTTTTTCCACATTCCTCCATTTTATATCTAATTTTGGACAATTTTGTTTGATGCTTTCTTTTAATTTCTTCCTTGTATTTAGAATTATATATGAACTAGTGTACGCAACCCGTCAAAATGAAGGCTAAATATTTATAGACTAGAAAAGCATTCTGGGCGTGCAGACCTCCACCACAGCAGCTTACTTTTCAAGACCAGCTTGCCTTTCCTGAATCAATTTAGTCCAAAGACGTATTTTTTGGTCGACCTTTTCCTTGACCTTGACCTTTGACACTTTCACGTCTCAACATAGCAATTAAGCTAATCCCTGAAGTTTCACTACTTTGAGTAAAATTGTGGCCAGGAATTTGTTCACAAACAAACAAACAGACAAACAGGGGCGAAATCATACCTCCTCTCAATTTCATTGGCGGAGGCAATAAATATGCACTACTTTCCGGAGGGAGGGACGGGGAAAGCTGAGCGTAACCAGAAAGACATATTTTCTATATTTATAAATATATATATATATATATATATATATATATATATTATATATATATATATATATACCAGACACTTGTTCTTTATTATATAGTGAATATTACTATTTCGCCATATCCTAGTTTGAAAAATCCCTCGACACTATAGTCAATTTTTATTAACGAGGTGCATTTGCACTGACTCGCTATGGTAACCTTTCAGCTTGGAATAGTTCCCTAACCCCTGATTGGTTAGAATTATTTTGTCCAATAAATTAGAGATTAGGAAACTTTTCCGAGCGAAAAGGACACCCCTGCGAGTCAGTGCAAATGCGCCTCATTAAAAGAAATTGACAATAGTGACCGTCTCTCACACTGGCTCTGTTGACCTCACGGTGATCCAGTGCTGGCCACACGAGACTCGCAAACCTTGTATATCCATAAGAAATGGTATTTGGAATGAAGTGGTGAGTAATTAAGAAGCATTTAAAACTCTCATCTAGAAAAAATATGTATTAGTTGTCTATATATATATATATATATATATGTGTGTGTGTGTGTGTATATATACAGTATATAAACATATATATGTATACAAAACACACACACACACACACACACATATATATATATATATATATATTTATATTCATGTGTATATACAGTATATAAACATATATATGTATACAAAAAATACACACACACACACACACACACACACATATATATATATATATATATATGTATAATATTATATTGTTCCTCTTAGGGGAAGAGGAAGTAGTCGAACAAGTTTACCACAAACCGGACTTGTTAATAACTGAACGGAGACGTGGGTTGACCTAGGTTATGTTAATTGAATACATGCATTGCAATTTACAGCATTTCTCCCTTCCTAGTTAATTAAGCAGGTGTTCAATGACGTCACTATGTAATTCAGGGTTGAGTAAAGAAGGTTAGGTTAAAGAAAATTTATTACATTTATAAATGCTATAATGACCGGTGTAGTTTTCGAGTTCAGCCTATCATCAATCTCGTCTGATTAAGCATATCAGTCCATGTGCTTTTGGAAGTTCACAATTGCTTTGAAGATAAGCCTCTTGCGGACTCTGTGCCCTGCATCGTTTTATCATTTATCAGGACATGTGGAACGTAAGTATTTGTTTAGTGAGCACAGACCTATGATAGGACTTGGGTGTACTCTGGCTGCTGGTATGTCTGTTTGTCTGTCTAAGTGTTGGTGCGTTTTTTAAATTTTTAGTATAACTCTGAGAGCCAAATTTGTGAAATAGGTATTCTGATTGTTAGCAGACTAGGATCGCATATATATATATATATATATATATATATATATATATATATATATATATATATATATATATATATATATATAGATATAATATATATATATATATATATATATATATATTATATATATGATATATAGATATATATATAGATATATAGATATATATATATATATATATAGAGAGAGAGAGAGAGAGAGAGAGAGAGAGAGAGAGAGAGTTGTGAACTGTCAATTCTTAAAGAGCCTTCCATGATATCACAAGAACAGGATGTGTGAGACTTAAGAGGCACTCGTTATCTAGCCAGAGTGGACAGCACTTATCAGATATGTCAACAGACTTCTCTAACTCATTCATAGTAGTTGTGGTTTTAAGCTTCACGATTCTTTAACGAAAGGTTAAAATTCATTTGAAATTCAGGCAAAATCAGCTACCGTTGTCTAGGCCAACGCTCTGTGCTAAGACTCACGTGTAGCTTATCATTCGTTTCTGAATTTTTATCCCCTTAATTAACGCTCGGTCCTCCCCAACCTCGAGTCCATCCCAACATCGTGTTAGTAAAGCCAAGGTCTATAGATATAAGGTTAGGTTAGGTTAGTAAAGCGTTATGCTCACTGTTGAGATACTAGACCGTGGTTATGCTACAGAGAGCTGAGATAAGGATTAGTCAAAGCACAAGCATTTACTTGCGGTAAGGGCCAGTCCAAACGCACTGGGGCAAGAGTGCAGTTCACGTTGGTTTCATCTCCTGCCTAGGAAAACTTTGGCGTAGATTCTCTTCTACAGCTTCTGTCACCGGCAAACAATAACTCAATGGTATCGCAACGTTCATCTCTCTGTCGTAAGTTTGAATTTCTTCCTCTGTATTTCCGAGAGGGCTAGAGATCTTATCCGGGCCGTATGGGAGTTCAAGTGATGAACCTTATTTTGAGGTGAGTGGACATGATCAAGCCCTCTTTTATCTTAGAGGGGTTGGTGTGGGTATACGTTATAAGGCGTAAGTTTTCCCAATTAATTTGCTTGTGATCAGCTTTTTTATTCTAAGTTTTATTTTAATTTTTTATTCGTAAATATAATAATAAAAGCGTAGGCTGCTGGGACCTGGTAATTCCAGGTTTATGAATGAAATTTGATTTGTAGGTGTTCGATAAGTTTTGTCGATATTATTATTATTATTATTATTATTATTATTATTATTGTCATTATTATTATCATTATTATTTCGAATGCTCATATTCTTTCTGGATTAAGAGGAAAGACCGTCAGCTTACCTAGTAACCACCGGCATGATTAAGCGTCCTTGTAAGAGTGCACTTGTGCCTGTCTCTGATGACGGGCAGTTTTGCCTCGTGACTGAATCTCACAATAATTTTAATTTTTATAATATTCAAGATTGGTTATGTTTTATTTCCCCCTAAGTAATTAACGTTATGGTTCCTGCTTTCTGGATGAGAGAGAGAGAGAGAGAGAGAGAGAGAGAGAGAGAGAGATTCACGTCCCCCTAAGGTTCTCTTTTGACGTTACACACTTCAAATGGCAAAACTATATATATATATATATATATATATTATCTTTTATGCATGTATGAAGTGATAAGAAAGTTTCATGAAAATACATTGAAAGGAGATTAACACTTAATAATTCATCCCATCATAAACATTTGCGCTGAGAGAGAGAGAGAGAGAGAGAGAGAGAGAGAGAGAGAGAGAGACTATCAGAGGTTATCATTACTTTTTCAGATATTTCATACTCGTTACCCGATATGTTTTTTACCCATGGTTTCCTAATGATTTTCATTATTTTTTTTTTGCACTGAAATTTCTTCGGAAATGGTTTGAATGCTGAGGCTTCTACATTAGGCAGCTTTTGGTGGGTGTTGAATATATTGACAGGAAGCTTTGGAAAAGTGATTACTCATTTTAAATGGTGTAACAGCAACATGCTAGTTTAGAACTTTACGTGTGCATAATTATTTTCTCCGTAATTTCTCCTGTAATAAAATTCTTGACAATATTATTTGGAGAAGATGGTGGCCGATGTGGTAACGTCCCTGACTGGTGAACGCCAGACTGGGGTTTAGAGTCCCGCTCAAACTCGTTAGTTTCTTTGGTCGCTGCAACCTCACCATCCTTGTGAGCTAAGGATGAAGGGTTTGGGGGAGCCTATAGGTCTATTTCCTGAGTCATCAGCAGCCATTGCTTAGCCCTCCTTGGTCCTAGCTTGGGTGCAGAGGGAGGGGGCTTTGGTGCTGACTATATGTATATATGGTCAGTCTCTAGGGCAATGTCACTCTCCCTGCCTCTGCCATTCATGAACAGCCTTTAAACCTAGTAGATGGTTCGTGAAATTTCTTCTCAGTAGTATGGTAACTGTTAGGTTTACTATAAGCCGTTATTTCGAGAGTGGCACAAGATAGTTTTGACACCAGCAATTGTCACTTGACATTATTCCTTGATCCATATTGTATACTACCTTTTGGATTATCGGTGAACTTGCGCCTAGTGTGCTGTATATTTCCTGATATTGCCATTGCTAGGCTCATTTTCATCAATTATAGACCAGGGTAAATTTGCTCGGTAGGATTTGATTTAATGATTTATGATAATTAAAAAGGCTTTTATTACGTCATTGGAGCAGAACATTACGAATCAAGGGACAAAAAAAAAAGGGGGGGGGAATTCTACGCGTGGGGGTCGGGATAATATTAGGCTGAGTTTTTATGAAATGTTTAAAGAATCCTTGACTTTCAAACGAAGCTTTTATAATTTTGATTAATAAGAGACTTTCGAAACGCATACAAATACATAACAAACTTTGACTGGATTGAGGATATATTTTGTAAACGGAATGAGGTCTCTTAAAAAGGGTTCATAAAGACAGAATGAAATATTTTGAACAAGGGAACAGTTTCTTCCATTACACTTTTGGCGCCATCTATTATCTCATTCTACCTAATGAGGTCGGTGTTCCACTGCATCCACCCTCTAAGAATTTTACAAAAAATACCACAGAGCTGTAATTATTATTATTATTTGCTAAGCTACAACCCGAGTTGGAAAATCTGGATGTAATAAGCCCGAGGGCTCCAACAGGGAAAATAGCTCAGTGAGGAAAGGAAATAAGGAAACAAGAGAAGTAATTAACTATTAACATTTATTTTAAGAACAATAACAACATTGATATACACTTTTCATATAAACTATAAACACTAACAAAAATAAGTGGAAGATAAATAAGATAGAACGGTGTGCCTTAGTGTACCTTCAAGCAAGAGAACTTTACCGCAAGACAGCGAAAGACCATGGTACAGAGGCTATTGCACTATTCAAAACCAGAGAACATAGGTTTGATTTTGGAGTGTCCTTCTCCTAGAAGAGCTACTTACCATAGCTAAAGAGTCTCTTCTACCCTTACCAAGAGGAAAGTAGCCACCGAACAATTTCATTGCAGTAGTTAACCCCTTGAGCGAGAAGAATTGGTTTATGTTATCTGAGATATATATGATGAGAGGTAATGTAGATTTCACGACAAATCTTTTTTATAGCAGAGTCTTATTCCTATACAACTTTTGCTAAATGATACATTGTGGATCATCGAATACCTGGGTTTCATCGTAATTAACCACGAGACAACCTCTTTATGTTCTGGCCCTTTCTGGGAAGCATTCATTCTCGACATCAAAGGGGGGATATTTTTAAAACGTCCACAATAGACTGAATGGAGGATGCACGAACGTGCATTTGCTTTTTTTCTTTGTTGATATGAGCCACTGATTCTATTTGTAGATTGACTTTGTTATTATTATTTTATTATTATTACTAGCTAAGCTACAACTCTAGTTGGAAAAGCAGGATGCTATAATTCCAAAGGCTCCAATTGAGAATAGCCCAGTGAAGAAAGGACTTAAGGAAATAAAGAAATTGTAGGAGGAATAACGAGTAATGTATAAAGACTATCTAAGCTCAGTATCAACGTTAAAATAGAACTGTCACATCTTAACTATGAAGAGAAACTTATGTCAGCCTGTTCAGCGTAAAAACATTATCTGCAAAATTGATCTTCTGAAGTTTAAGATTTAACTGCCCGATTAGGAAGATCATTCCATAATCTGGCCACAGCTAGAATAAAACTTCTAGAATGTT
>NC_090754.1:26877570-26885070 GCF_036898095.1 Palaemon carinicauda | reverse complement strand
GCCATCCATGTGACCAAGGAAGCGTCTCAATCCTTGCTGCCGACGCCGACGGCTTCGTGGTAAGCGAGGGAGGGAGAGAGAGAGAGAGAGAGAGAGCGGGGGAGGGAGGGAGCAAGCCTTGCTGTTGCTGCCTGACGTCACTGCTGCACCGGAGTACCAGACAGGCGTTTCTACCGCGCTTATAAAACCTTTGGGAGAAGTACTGTATGCCTCGATGCTAGGAAAGTACCGCTAGAAGTACTGTATATTCATATATGGTCTTCCACTTGCTTTATAGATGAAATGTTTAGGAATGTATTTCGTATTAAAATGATAATATGCCCCGAAAATCCAACATACAGCGATGAGTAAGGTTCACTAATTTCAGAAACCCAACTTGGAAATTAGATTTCGCTGTAAACGATATTCATATATTTTTATTTGTTATATTTTTATTTTGAAATTTTTCATTTACCATTAGAAGCTTAAATGAAGACTTGGAGTTCATTTATAGATAAAATCCTTTATTTCGTAAAGGTGCTTATATATATATATATATATATATATATATATATATATATATATATATATATATATATATATATATATATATATATATATATATATATATATATATATTATATTGAAATATGTATGAAATATTTGTTTAATTATCAGAAGTTTTCATGAAAACTTGAAGCTCATTAGTAGGTAAAAGTAATTTCTATCGTAAAGGTGTTTGTGTGTGCGCGCGCGTGTGTATATATATATATATATATATATATATATATATATATATATATACATATGTGTGTATGTATGTATGTATACATAGTATACATACATACATACACATATGTATACATAGTATTCATACATACATACACACATTATATATATATATATATATATATATATATATATATATATATATATATAAGGCTTCTTTGAACGAAAGACTTTATTTTTACTGTCTCATGTTTGGTCCTTTCCAGTTTCCTATAGGCGCACTTCACTTCTGTGCTCAAAAATCCTATAATAAGAGATAGCTGATTTGAAATTATTTATTTTATCCTTCTCTCCAAGACCACGTAACATGGGACTGCACTCGTCCATTATCACGTGAGAATAAAACCTTTAATCATTTCACGTTGTGAAAGCGTTTTTGCATGATCAGCAAAGCTGTACTATAGTTATGGCCACTTATACTAGGTTGGTTTGATGCGAGCAACCAGATCAAAGTTTCGCACCATCACCAATCCTCTGTGATGGAAATGGCCTAATCTCAGACTTGACTAAGAATATGTCTGAGGCCTTTGTCTTGTAGTGGACTAAAAACTACATTTGTTGTCGTTGTGTATATATATATATATATATATATATATATATATATATATATATATATATATATATATACAGTATATTGTATTATATATACTGTATATATATATGTATATATATATGTGTGTGTGTGTGTATATATATATATATATATATATATATATATATATATATATATATATATATATATATATATACAGTATATATATATATATATATATATATATATATATATATATATATATATATATATATATATAATTGATCTAAATATTAAATATTTGTAGAATTACGTAGAATAATATATTATTAAGATACAAGCCCAAACTTTTGTTGGATAAAGTAGATGGTATAATGATTAACCAGCCATGTGAACAAGTAGGTGATTACCCAAATATATGAAATACATACTAGATAATATATGACTTCTGTAATACCAATATACATATTTATTGTCAAACTGAAATATTCAGCTAATTTATGTAATCGGCATTAATAATTCTTTATATGTATATATATATATTTATATATATATATATGTATATATATATATATATATATATATATATATATATATATATATGTATATATATATATATATATATATATATATATATATTAGGCGTAGTAAAATAGAAATAAAGTGCATAAAGTTCAGTGTTTACAAGTCTTTGGGAAACTATCACAACTTTCTTCTTGAGAATCTAAACAAAGCTTCATATTTTTGATAAAAACAGCCTCGGTTATTCACAAATATTACTGATTGAATTACTTATGAATAAGACTTACCCGCCCCGTAATACGTTTTGTTGGCCTTGGTTGAACTTATTTATTTATTTTTTTTTTTATTTTTTTTTATTTTTTTTTAAGCTCAGCTTATAGGGAAGATGGGTGATAGAAGAATGGGGCCAGTTAGCTAGCTAACTATTTGTCTCTGTTGGAGTTCTTGGGCTTGTAGCATCTTGCTTTTCTAAATACGTTTGTATAAAATAACAATAACAAAAATAATAATAATCATGGTAGGGAATATTTCGTAAAGTTAAAGCATTAATAAGCGTAATGTAAAGTGTGATTTGGAACAATTTTATTTCTACGAAGGTATATTTATTTATTATTGTTTTAAAGCTAGACTAGTACAATCATTTCTTATTTTTCTTTTGCTCTTTGTTTTCTGATATTCTTAGCTACAGAGTTTCTGATGAAGTTGATCCTTTTGGATTTTGCAAAATGGGAGAGTTGGAAAGACCTGGGCAGCATTGTAGTGAGGCTTGTGTTTCTACTGGTGATTGATGCTCGAGTGTTTCTTGCATAGTTCTTATAGATCCCCTGATGGAGGAATTGATGCGTTTGAGTCCGAATTAGATTTATTTCCGGGTGGCGAGGTCTTCATCTGCTATGCTCTTCATTTTGCTCGGAATCTTGCGTATTCTGATGTGCATTATGAAATGCTTAAAATTCACCTGTTCTGCTTTTACGATTTAGTCTTTTGTTCCTCTTCATTTTGCCTTCTACCTTATTCAACACTGAGATTGCCAAACAATTCTTCTTCACCCGAGGGGTTAACTACTGCACTGTAATTGTTCAGTGGCTACTTTCCTCTTGGTAAGGGTAGAAGAGACTCTTCAGCTATGGTAAGCAGCTCTTCTAGGAGAAGGACACTCCAAAATCAACCATTGTTCTCTAGTCTTGGGTTGTGCCATAACCTCTGTACCACGGCCTTCCACTGTCTTGGGTTAGAGTTCTCTTGCTTGAGGGTACACTCGGGCACACTTTTATCTAGTTTCTCTTCCTCTTGTTTTGTTAAAGTTTTTATAGTTTTTATAGGAAATATTTATTTTAATGTTGTTACTATACTTAAAATATTTGATTTTTCTTTATTTCCTTTCCTTACTGGGCTATTTTCCCTGTTGGGGCCCCTGGGCTTATAACATCCTGCTTTTTCAACTAGGGTTGTAGCTTAGCATTTAATAATAATAATAATAATAATAATAATAATAATAATAATAATATGCCGTTTATTACGAAGGCTTGAATGTTCCTTGGCTGAATCCTAGTTTTATTACTATACTTGTTATTATTGCAATTCTTGTATCGGCTTGCATGTTGTTTAGAAGGCTATTTGCAGTAACCTGACAATTCCCTGTATTGGTAGGTGTTACTTGGCGTATCTTGTACCGTAGTTTGTAATGGATGTTGCATCTCTGCTCGCCTTTATCTCTTGCATTTTTCTTTTGATTAGACTCTTCCTCACTGGGTACTTTCCTACTGCACTTAAAGTTTTGCATTAGAAAACAGTAAATGCCTGGCAACATTTATTCCAAGATTTTTACCGTTTTAAAAACGGATATATTGGCGTTAAGGATTGATATTACGGTCACCAACCCGTAAAAGATAATAACTAAAGTATGGTAAAAGTACGGTCGCCTGTATTTTACTGAAATATAGCTGAGAACAGTTTATTTTTACGAAGAATATCCTATTAAAATTAGGGTTTTTTAAGTGTAAAGTTCTATGTTGCTGGTTTCAGTTCACACATTTCTTTGTATTTTCTGTACATTACTCGTATGTATGGTCATGTGATGAGCATTCAGAGCATATTTTGAAGTTTTTCATCTTTATTATTTTCCTTAAACAGTTGATCATAAAATTAACATTTATATCAAAATGACATTTTCACATCTTGTTCAATATATTGACTTGAAATGTATTGGCAGGCTATGAAGGGGTCCAATTTTATGGCTCGTGTTACCTTTTTTGGTGTTTCAAACTTTATTTCCATAATGTGGGAATTATTTAGGGTTTTAATCGTATCATCTGCTTTAGCCCAATCATTTTTCCTTTTAATGATTCTTTACGGTGTCTTCTCTGTATTCTGCCCTTGTTGCTACCAGACTTTAGGCTACGATAGTTTTCAAGGCATTATACATACATACATATTCTGCATATGTATATGTATATACATATATATATATATATATATATATATATATATATATATGTATGTATATATATAATGTATATATATATATATATATATATATATATATATATATATATATATATATATATATATTTTATATATGTTTGTTATGGTTTGCTTCAATATTCTTCAATCTATGTTCTTCTATCTTGTAGCTTCTACAGCCTTGGCCTTAGAAAAAGAAGTCGATTTGGTAAAGAGACACTCATGAGTATTTTATAAAAAAGCAAATTCTTTGACAGTATCGTCAGTTACTTGCATGCACTTTTAAAAATTTGCCGTAAAAAGCTGTAAAAATAAGGATTAAATGTTTCCGGGCATTTGCCATTTTACAAGCGGATATAATGGCGTTAAGGAGTGATATTACGGTCATCAACCCGTTAAAGATAATAACAAAGTAGGGTAGAATTAAGGTCGATTGTGTTTTACTGAAATACGGCTGAGAACAGTATATTTTTATATGTCATTTTCGATTAAAATGACGATTTTACTTAACAGTGTAGGAAAGTTCTATAGTCAATTTTTTTTTAGCGAGTCAGATTTGCACCGACTCGCAGCGGTGCCCTATTTAGCTCGGAAAAGTTTCCTGATCGCTGATTGGTTAGCATTATCTTGTCCAACCAATCAGTGATCAGGAAACTTTTCCGAGCTAAAAGGGCACCGCTGCGAGTCGGTGCAAATCTGCCTCGCTAAAAAAATTTACTATAGTGAAAAATTTATTTAATTTCCTTATAAATGGATTCCCAATCACTTCAAATTTGATAGTTCCTGTGGAATAATGATTTAATTATATACTCCTAATTTGTTTTTTAGGATAAATTATTTTTGAATTGTTACATTCTCCAAGGTTAGAGGACTATATTAGACATGGCAACCAGAAAATCTAGTGAAGGCAAATGATAATTTGTTTCCCTCTCGGAAATAAATTCCAGTACTGACTATCCTTCAAATTTAGATTTCAACTTTAAAGAGGAGTTTACAATATCAATAAAAATAAAAAAATATCAAATATACAAAGACAGCCATAAAAAAAAAGCTATTTTCAAACACCGTAGGCCTACTCTCTAAATTGGAATGTAAAATTCAGCAAATGTAGGGCTCACGAGAAGGATACTCCGAAATTAAACCATTGTTCTCCAGTCGTGGGTAGTGCCATAGCCTCTGTACCATGGTCTTCCACTGTCATGGGTTAGAGTTCTCTTTCTTGAGGGTACACTCGGGCACACCATTCTATCTTATTTCTCTTCCTCTTGTTTTGTTAAAGTTTTATAGTTTATATTTATATTTTTATGTTACTGTTCTTGAAATATTTTATTTTTCCTTGTTTCCTTTCCTCACTTGACTATTTTCCCTGTTGGAGCCCCTGGGCTTATACCATCCTGCTTTTCCAACTAGGGTTGTAGCTTAGCAAGTAATAATAATAATAATCACGGCACTGCCCATACCTACACCTTCAAGCTTTACGTTAGGTCACCATTAACATTTCTAAAATGGTGTCCGTCATGCATCGTTTTAAAAGTTCTTTTAGTGTTGCGGAAGGGAGTGGGTGCACCCCTTAAAAAAAAAAAAAAAACCTGGAATAAATGTTGCCATGCATTTACCGTTTTAAAATCGGGTATATTGACGTAAAGTAGTGATATTACGGTCACCAACTCGTAAAAGTGAATAACAAAATAGGGTAAAATTACGGTCGAGTATATTTGACTGAAGCACGGCAGACAACAGTATATTTTTCGGATAATTTCCTAATAAAATTACGTTTTTTTTTTTCCAAAGTGTGGTACACGGCATGATTATCCTGTCGGTCTCCTTGCTAGGAACATTGGTATGAAGGCTTCTTACTTCTAAGGATGCCAGTGCCACGGAAGGTGTTTTATCCTACTTAAGTATTAAGACATAATACGTCGTTTCAACTGTATAATTTTTAGGAATATATTGTATAATGTAATTATTTACCCGTTTCAATTCCTCACGTGTTATAGTAGGTCACGGTGAAGGGTTAATTAAGTTTTTTTGAATATTTGGATGACCATGATTCAGGTTCACACTTTCTAACGCGCTTTGTAATCTTGATTGATTGATTGATTTAAAGTTTGTAATCTTGAAGGGATTCGAAATAACAATTAGTGGAACCAATGTTTCTATTTATTTGACGGTTGAGATCTTCTCTTCGGTCAAAGAAGATAAAGTAAATGAAAATGAAACAATGCTATTTTTAGTTCATTATAAAAAACGTTTTTACATTAAAGATGAAAAACTTGAAATTGCTGTAGGAAAAAGGAAAATATAGATTTACAGCAAAGAGAAATGTCTGATTATCTTAGAAATGAAAATATATAATTTTAGTGATACTTTTAGTTCCTTTGAAGATTTTTTTTTTTTACGGCAAAAGTGGAAACTAAATAAATGTATTCACGGTATTATAGAAAATCTGCTTTTACGGGAAAATCTTGTATCACGAACTAAATCAGAAGCGCAATAAATAAGAAAACCATTTGCGCTGAATAGCAATATTCTATTAACAGTTTTGCTATTGTTTATATCTTTCATTCATTTTATGCCAGAAGTTGGTCGATCGATCAGTGTGTGTATTTACTTTCTCTTAACATTTCTTTTATCTATATCGTGATTTTGTTATTCGCATTTCTTCTTCTTCTTCTTCTTCTTCTTCTTCTTCTTCTTCTTCTTCTTCTTCTTCTTCTTCTGCTTCTTCTTCTTCTTCTTCTACTTTATTTATTTATTTATTTATTTGTTTACTATTATTTATTATTTATTTTGTATTATTACTACTACTTGCTAAGCTACAACCCTAGTTAGAAAAGCAGGATGCTATAAGCTCAGGGGCTTCAACAGGAAAATAGCCCAGTGAGGAAAGGAAAGAAGGAAATGAATACAATATAAGAGAAGTAATACAACCAAAAGAAAATATTTCATTCTAGGATTTGATCAGCTGCAACCTACCTTTAATTTAGAAGATGATGCCCTGGACACTATTATTCTAACCTTTATTGCAGCATCCAGGATGGCAGATATCGATTTCACACTGCAATTTTTTTTTTCATTTTTTTTTGGGGGGGGGGGGTGTGATGAGGTTAGTGCCTGTTTTTATGTTGACCAGGCTGACATGAGCCTTTTTATTGTTAATATATGACATATCTGTTTTTTACGTTCTTAATAGTTTATATAGGACATAACTATTT
>NC_090754.1:26870070-26875070 GCF_036898095.1 Palaemon carinicauda | reverse complement strand
TCTCTCTCTCCTCTCTCTCTCTCTCTCTCTCTCTCTCTCTCTCTCTCTCTCTCAAGCCACATTAACCAGTTGTACTTGGGGCTAACTCTTGACCTGTCACCAAACTGAACTATTTTGTCTTAGACTTAGAGAAACTCGTGGGGGTCTTTCACGTGTCTTTGTGGTGTTGCTCGTCGTTGATAACATTTAATGGTAGGTTTACGCAAGTGTGTTTATCGTTTTTTTTTTTTTTATTAATGTTCTGGTTTTGATTGGATTTATTGAACACTTATCCCTCGTTAAATTCTTCATTTGTGCGTGCTCAGTAGCAACAGGATTTTCGATAGCTCAGTTCAATTTAACATAGTCAATTTTATTGGAGAGAGAGAGAGAGAGAGAGAGAGAGAGAGAGAGAGAGAGAGAGAGAGAGAGAGAGAGAGAGAGAGAGAGATTAACGGAAATTTCGTGAATAAGAAAGAGAGGTGATGCGATTTCAATGATTATGTAGGCTGTAAAATCGCTTATGACTTAGTAATTCACAGTAATGACATTCTACTGAAAATTAATAATATATTTTAACAAGTTCGTTTTCAAATTTAGTTAAATGTGAGTGCGGGTTGATAACCAGGTTAGTTAGACCCTGGAGAGACAGAGGTGTGGCTGTTGGTGTAGGTCTAGGTCAACGTCCGCTTAGCCATAGGGTCTCAGAATCCTGCTGATACAGCAATAGCCATTGTAAGACACGGTTTCTTCAGGCAACCAATCTCAAAACGCGTATGTAGTGGTATAGAGTAGTTTCATTGGAAGCACGTGGCGTAGGTCTGGTATTGATTGAACATATTTACCTGGTTTCCCTTTGTTTAGCAGATGAGAATTTTATTGTTTGGAAGATTTTTATGCAATTTATAATCCTTTTCGGGGTTTGTTTGTTATCGGTACGATTTTAGTTTTAATCAACATTTAAAGGTTAAAAAGTCGCCCATGAATGGCAGAGGCAAGGGGCAATGACATTGCCTCATCAAGCAGGACAATGCCCTTGAGACCGATCATATATGATCAGCGCCCAAGCCCTCTTTCCACCCAAGCGAGGACCAAGGAGGGCCAGGTAATGTTTGGTTAGGACTCGCCAGATAGACTTATAGGCTTCCCAAAACTCACATCCTTAGCTCACAAGGATAATCAGGTTGCAGCGACCAAAGGGATTAACGAGTTTGAGTGGAACTCGAACCCCAGTCTGACGTTCACCAGTCTGGGACGTTACCACATGAGCCACCACAAGCCATTGGAGGCTTGGAAAGATTACTATCATGTAAATAGTGATTTCTATCTATAGTAAAATAAATTCTGGTCTGTTTAATGTACTTTGAAATGGTAACAAACATTGTCTTTGTAATTGGGCCCCAACAAGAGTCGTATAAGAGATTATGTTGAAATTCCTTTGTTTCTATTTTGAGAATAGCGAGTCTATTCTTAGGCCTCTCTTTCTTTCAGGAAATCTCTCGTGTATTGTTTATGTAGGTATATTTCGAATAACTATTTAGTATCTAAATGAAGTACTTTCAAGTTGAAGATTTTTTGAAGTTTTTTTTTTTTTTTTTTGGGGGGGGGGGGTTAGAAGTTTATAATTACTTTACTTCAGTGTTAAACCATATTGTTGTAGTAACTTTCTGTGTATAATAAATACCCATTATTTTTTCCTTGATTTGTGTACTTTTAGAAGTATTGTCGGGTTTTCTGCTGTATCTATTTCTATATTCATTCTGAGGATTTTTTTTTATTATATTTCCTTGGCTTATCATCATTTAGCTTCGATGCCCGCGGAGGAGTCAATTTTTACTTGTTCTGTTCCAGTTCAGAATTCTGGACTATTTTTTCGGGTGTGCATTCTTGGAAAATCATTGATTACCTCACAAAATAGTCATTGAAAATGAAATCAAAGTCAAACCAGAAAATGATTACTGATAAATCAGGCAATTGCATCTGAGAGAGAGGATCGTAACAATCAAATTACCACCGACTGTGTGCTGCTACGCACCCGAAAAATAGTCCAGAACTCGAAACTGGAACAAGAAGTAAAAATTGACTCGTCAGTGAACGTAGAAGCTAAAAGTTTCTTTAAGTCTCATAAGATGATACAATGAGCGAGATACAATCTTTAAATTTTCGTTTTCATTATTATTATTATTATTATTATTATTATTATTATTATTATTATTACCACTACTTGCTAAGCTACAACTCTAGTTGGAAAAGCAGGTTGCTATAAGCCCAGGGGCTCCAATAAGGAAAATAGCCCATAGAGGAAAAGGAACAAGGACAAAATTAAATTTTAAGAACAGTAACAGCATTAAAATAAATATCTCCTGTATAAATTATAAAAACTTTAACCAAACAAGAGGAAGAGAAATAAGATAGAATATTGTGCCCGAGTGCACTCTCAAGCAAGAGAACTCTAACCCAAGACAGTGGAAGACCATGATACAGAGGCTACGGCCTTACCCAAGACTAGAGAACAATGGTTTGATTTTGGAGTACCCTTCTCCTAGACCAATGAAATGGTCTCTCACACTGGGTATATACCGGGTAACTGAATAGTAGTTTTGTATTTGCTTTCTTTTTTCTCATTAATCTAAAAACCAGGAGACCTTTTGATGGACATTGTTGTGTATTACACTGACAGGCATTGAAGAGCGTTTTAGGTGTATTTGGATTATTATTATGAAAATGGTACTTTGGAAATTCTTCGCTCGCTTTAAGTATGGATTTTTCATCGATATTAGCAGTTCCCTCTCTGCTCTCTCGTTTCTGTCCTTAAGTTGGTTTAATTGGTGGCTGGGACGTTAGTTGAAATTTCCAGGATGGATGGACTATGAAACAACATGAGTCTATTTTCGAGTTTCGAGATGTCATGGTGTGTGTGTGTGTGTATTTGATGTTGATTGGTGTGTGTGTGTATTTGATGTTGATTGGTGTGTGTGTGTATGTGTGCTTGTGCGTGCAATGGAAGTGGGGAATGCGTGAGCCCGCTTTGCAATTGCTTTTAAATTAAAGGTGTGCTCTCCATTGGGAGCTGCCTTTCCATCTGTTAACAGTGTGTCCTCGGTCAACGACTCTAACTAGTCACTTGGAAGCTGTTACTTCATAGCTATGTTTAATACCCTCATATGTTTTACTTGATGGTATACTCGGGCACACTATTCTATCTTATTTCTCTTCCTCCTTTTGTTAAAGTATTAATAGTTTATATAGGAAATATTTATTTTAATGTTGTTATTGTTCTTTAAATATTTTATTTTTCCTTGTTTCCTTTCCTCACTGGGCTATTTTCCCGGTTGGACCCCTAGGCTTATAACATTCTGCTTTTCCAACTAGGGTTGTAGCTTAGCAAGTAATAATAATAATAATAATAATAATAATAATAATGATAACTAGCAGAAAAATATTTTAAACAAGTGTGTCATCAATTGCAGAAAGAGTTTAAAGGTTTAAAGGCCGCTCATGAATGGCTGAGACAAGGGACAGTGACATTGCCCTAGCAAGCAGGACAATGCCCTAGAGACTGACCATATATCATATGATCAGCGCCCAAGCCCCCTCTGCACCCACGCTAGGACCAAGGAGGGCCAGGCAATGGCTGCTGATGACTCAGCAGATTGACCTATAGGCTCCCCAAACCCCCTATCCTTAGCTCACTAGGATGGTAAAGTTGCAGACACTAAAGGAACTAACAAGTCTGAGCGGGACTCGAACCCCCGTCTGGCGATCACCAGGCAGAGACGTTACCAATCAGGCCACTGACTAAATATTTTTTTTTTTTTTTTTTTTTTTTTTTTTTATAAATATTATCGCGGAAATAATCTTTCTTCAGTGGAATGAAAAGATTCAGGAACTTGCATTTGTTCAGTACGGGTAACCTATTTCCCCGGTCTTATCCCTCTTTGATGCGCATAAAATACCCTTTTATAATAAACTCTTTCAGTTATTAATGGAATAAGAAATCTTCTCTGAGTAATGGTAAGTTTTTCTTCTCAATTTCTATGAATACGCTCTGCAAATACTGTATACGATGCGATCTGAAAGATGTCTTTAGTTGAAATACATTATTTTTTCTTGAAGATATATTTGCTGTTGATGTCATAGTAAGGAAATCGCAAGGTACACTTTCTCATTTTGCAGATAAAAAAAATTGGCGAAGCCAGTGAGAACCTTTTGTATGCCTGTGTGATTTTGACATTCCGTTGCTGATATGAATATAGATATTAGTTATAGCTAAGTAGGGATTGAAACATTTAATTGCAGACCTGTTATCAGCAAATGGTTTGGTCATTTTCTTACGTAAGTAGTATTTGTAGAAATTGGAACTGAAATTTGGCAAGGAATGAAAGCTCCTGCTCCCACTTTCTGAGCGCTAACAATAGAAATGCGGTTTTTGGGTGACGTCCAGCTGGAGAGAGAGAGAGAGAGAGAGAGAGAGAGAGAGAGAGAGAGAAACTTTGTGCATAAGGTCTCTCTCTCTCTCTCTCTCTCTCTCTCTCTCTCTCTCTCTCTATTGTAGTTTCTATATGAAAGACCTAACTTGAAAGACCTAATTTAATGTTGTTACTGTTCTTAAATATTTTGAAAGGTCTCTCTCTCTCTCTCTCTCTCTCTCTCTCTCTCTCTCATTAACTGTAATAATGTTTTTGTGCACTGATAGATATATGATTAATACATTTATACATACAGACATAAACAAATACAAATATGTATACATAAAGAGAGAGAGAGAGAGAGAGAGAGAGAGAGAGAGAGAGAGAGAGAGAGAGAGAGAGAGAGAGCCCTTATGCACACAGAGTTCTCTCTCTCTCTCTCTCTCTCTCTCTCTCTCTCTCTCTCTCTCTCTCTCTCTCTCTGTATATGCACATTTACGTAGTTGTATTTGTTTATGTCTGTAAATATAAATGTATTAATCATATATTTATCAGTGTAAAAAAACATTGTTATCCCAGTTAATACTCATGTCCAGTATACTTGACTCTCAG
>NC_090754.1:26847570-26865070 GCF_036898095.1 Palaemon carinicauda | reverse complement strand
ATATATAATTGTATATATATATATTATATATAATTGTATTTATATATATTATATATTATATATATTATATATGTATATATTATATATACTGTATATATATGTATATATATTATATATATACTGTATATATATGTATATACATGTCTATATTATATATATATATATATACTATATATGCATATGTATTATATATACTGTATATATATGTATATGTATATGTATATATGTATTATATATACTGTATGTATATGTGTATGTATATATGTATATGTATGTATATGTATATGTATATATATTTATATATGTATATATATGTATATATATGTATATATGTGTGTGTATATATACACACAAATGTGTGTATATATATATATATATATATAATAAATTTTTCACATTTAGACGTGTTTTTCATATTCAAATAAGCCATATATATTTTTGATACATTAATGTCTGGATTCTCTTAACGACCTCGGGATCAGAGCCCCAGGTGAAATCACACAAAGACAAGAGCTTGGGTCCGGCCGGGAATCGAACCCTGGTCGGCAAGCTTGTATAGACAGTGACTAAACCACTTGGCCAAGTGGTTTAGTCACTGTCTATACAAGCTTGCCGACTAGGGTTCGATTCCCGGCCGGACCCAAGCTCTTGTCTTTGTGTGATTTCACCTGGGGCTCTGATCCCGAGGTCGTTAAGAGAATCCAGACATTAATGTATCAAAAATATATATGGCTTATTTGAATATATATATATATATATATATATATGCACACAATTTATAAATACTATTACTTTTTAGTTTTATTTATCTAGGAATGACCGAATTTGAATTTGACTAATAATTTGAAAAATACCAAAATTTTGAATTATCAAGAAATTCGTCGTCGATACAACTAATCTTTTATTTTCATTTTTGTTTGGAGATGAGTTTTTTATTCCTTGCAATATTTACTTTTAGATTTACCCTCTTATTTCCCATTTTATTTAGACACCCACTTTCGGTCTTAGGCTGGTTTTTTTTTTTTTTTTTTTTTTTTTTTTCATGTTGATATCGCTTTCATACTATCTGCTTTCCACACCCACTGTACTGTATTATTCAAGAGCTCTTTATTTTTTTTCTACTGTTTCCTCATTTAGGATTATTTCAAGCTGAGATATTCGTATTAGTGATGCATAGTTGCTAGTCTTTTTTCGACCGTATTGTACTTATTTCATTTAATGCTTACGTTTATTTATTTCTTATTTTTTTTCCTGTTTCTTTTTCAACCTTTTACTTCTTATTACCTCTGCAACGAAGTTGGGAGGAGGTTATGTTTTCGCCTCGGTTTGTCCGTTTGTTTGTTTGTGAACAGCTTCCCGGACACAATTTTACTCATATAATAGTGAAACTATCAGTGATTAATTGTTATTTTGAGAAGTGGAAGTGGTTCAGTTTTGAAAGACCTAGTGTAGGTCAAAGGTCAAGGTCGATCGAATTTATTCTAACCTCAACCCTGAGTTCGCGTATGGTTGTTACACACTTTTATGTACGCCTACGGTCTAAATTGATTCTGGCAAAGGCAAGCTGGTTTCGAGAAATAAGTCCCGTGGTGGAGGTCTGCACTCTCAGAGTGCTTTTCTACATTGATCTTGCTGATAGGCTGAACTCTTCTATCTTCTTGAATAGTGGTGTAGCTCTTTCATTTTTGTATGTTGATCTAGCTCTTATTTCCTATTTAAACACATAAGCAATTGTTGTTTGCCCTTGTTTGTGGCTCAGCTCTTTTCTGATTACCCGGCGAAGGTTATGTTTTGATAGGTATTGTCTGTCTGTACGTTTGTGATTCTCATGACTCCAAAACTCTTTGACCGAATTTCATGAAATTTGGTGGAATAATTGGCCATGATTCTGGGAGAACTCTGTAAGTGATTGTGTTGAAGGTCAAGTTAACGATAATGTCAAAAACTTATTTTTGCTATATCGCGGTTATTATTTATCCGATTTGCATGAACATTATCAGTTTTCTTGCTGACAAAAGTGGCGGTGGGGGTATGCGCTCTTCCCAGTTCCCGTTCTATACTCAATTTTTTTTAATGAGGCGCATTAGCACCGACTCGCAGCGGTGTCCTTTTAGCTCGGAAAAGTTTCCTGCTATCTGATTGGTTAGAATTATTTTGTCCAACCAATCAGCGATCAGGAAACTTTTCCGGCTTTAAAAGGTCACCCCTGCGAGTCTGTGCAAATCTGCCTCACTTTAAAGAATTGATTTTTTTTTTTTTATAGTTGGTTCTGCTCCTATTCAAACTTAATTGTTTTTATATCCGTGAAATCCTTTCACTTTGGATTATTATTATTATTATTATTATTATTATTATTAGCCAAGCTACAACCCTAGTTGGAAAAGCTAGATGCTATAAGCCCAAGGGCTCCAATAGGGAAAAATAGCCCAGTGAGGAAAGGAAATAAGGAAATAAATAAATGATGGGAAAAAAAATAACAATAAATCATTCTAAAAACAGTAACAACGTCAAAATAGATATGTCATATATAAACTATTAACAACGTCAAAATAGATGTCATATATAAACTATTAATAACGTCAAAAATAGATATGTCATATATAAACTATTAATAACGTCAAAAATAGATATGTCATATATAAACTATAAAAAGACTCATGTCCGCCTGGTGAACATAAAAACATTTGCTCCAACTTTGAACTTTTGAAGTTCTACTGATTCAACTACTCGATCAGGAAGATCATTCTTATTATTTGATTTTCCTTCTGTCTCTTGCTCATTATGTGACTTGTTATTTTGCGAGAGGTGTATTCTAGGTCTATAAGATAACGATTAATATGCTTTCATGTGTACTTTCGCCTTACTGTAGGCCTATACTGTTACCTGTGTGTGTGTGCAATCCGCTCTAAGCTGCATCTTTGGCTATTAGCGGATTCAAAGGTATTACCGATCGCTTTGGTATATACCGTATTATTATTATTATTTTTATTATTATTAAAGATTGGAAAACTCTTATATTGAATGAGCCTAAAAGACAATTAACTATTTGAGTTGCGTTTTACAAAGGTCTAACACTTTCAAACAGGCGATAGTAAATAATACACAAATAAAGTGCCATAACAGATTGCCTTGTGACTTCATACATTATTTAGTACTAGTTTATGCGACCCGTCCAAAATGATGGCTAAATATTTAGATAAATATGAAAACACACGTGCACACAGATTCAACCCTCTCCTACCACGCCTCCTTTCCTATCTAACATATACAGTATATATATATATATATATATATGTGTGTGTGTGTATGTATATTATGTGTGTATATGTATGTATATAATGTGTGTATATATATGTATATATTATATGTGTATATATGTATATTTGTATATATATTGTATGTATATATGATATATATATACATATATATATATGTATATATATATGTATATACATATGTATATATATATATGTGAGAGAGAGAGAGAGAGAGAGAGAGAGAGAGAGAGAGAGACTTGCTCTTTATTATATAAGGGATATTAAAGGCTTTGTTTGAATAGACGGTTAAGAGTTCTTTGGTTTCTAGAAAAAATGTCAATTGGAAAATACTGGACAATGAAACAATGCCATAAAAGTTTAAAGGTCACTCATGAATGGCAGAAGCAAGGGATAGTTACAAAATGTCCAGAGAATAACTATATATACCTATGATCAGCGCCCTAGTCCCCTTTCCACCCAAGTTAGGACCAAGGAGGGCCAGGCGATGGTTGCTGATGGCTCAGTTGGTAGACCCATAGGCTCCCCGAAAGCCCAAATCCTTAGCACACAAGGAGGGTGAGTTAGTAGATACTATAAGAATCTATCGAGCTTGAGCGAGTCTCGAACCCCAGTCCAGCAGATCCAATAAGTTAACACAACCCAGAGATAGGTTTTAGTTTTTTTAAGACTCAAGGTTATCATTAATTGATTGATTTAAGGTTTTCTGGCTTCCTGACGTCTAAGGTCATTGACGCCTCAGGTCATTGACGTCTCAGGTCATTGACGCCTCAAGGTTATCATTAAAGAGTGTATTATTTTTTATATAACGCATTTTTTTGTTCGTCTATTTTGAGTTCTTACCCATTATTCTACGCCGCTCTTTTCCACGTTTATTATTACGTGCGTTTGACCATCGGTGGCAGACAAGCCGTTTATTACTGCTAATCAGGAACTAGGTCGATTGTGGGTTCCTATTAAAAAGACAAATCTCCCGTTACCCGCAATATCCTAATTCCTAATTCCGTCCTATTGGTGTGACATAATTCCCGACTTATGCCGATCACATCCCACTTAGTTGCGATGTAATTGCTGCCAGGAATTAATGTCACTCGATAAGTCGATTGACAAGAAAAGATACATTTCACGTCGTGATGCTGGAGTGCAATTAACCCGTCTTGTGTCACCTATTAGGTCTGGATTCGATTTCTCGTTATAGCACACGTCATGACACTAGTGACGTCACGGCTGCAAGTGACGTCACGTATTACATGATTTTGGCAAAGGGGAATTGCATTTATTGAGGCGAAGCTACTTCCCGGTATGTATCGTCCAATTGAATTTGTTAGCAAATGTGATAATGTTTGGGGGCCAGCAGCCCCCCCCCCCCTTCTCCCTGACCCCGGAGGATGTTGTGAATTGCGTAAGTCTGCTGTGGGTCTTGTTAGAAGGCGTCTGTCTCGTCTGTTGGTCTTTTCGTCATTTCCCTTCGTTTGATGTCATCGCTTAAGTCATCCTTATCTGTGGTTTCTTTTCCAATATTCGGAAGTTGTCTTTGTCTCAGACTTTTGTTTAAAATTACTTTTATTTGTGAGATCAAGTTTTACAAAAGCGGAAAAATAATAAGTTCATATTGTGCGTATTACGAGCAGTTTCGTTCGAGAACTTTTGATATTTAAATCGAGAACACATTTCTCTTATAAAGTTTAAAAAGCCAACTTAGTTTATGCTCCGTCGTCCCATTCCTTCCTTCGTCAGTTGAACTTCCAGGACAAAATTGCCTTTGATGCTGTTATATGATATTTCCTGGTCACTTCTGTCTCTTATATCTTCTTAGGGGCGTTAGTATCCCGTCATAATCTTCCTTTGAATATTGTAATGAATTGAGTGTGGCATCTGAGGTGTTTATTGCTTATGGCGCCATTATGCTATCCACATTCCTTCCCATACATATTTTATTACCATTCCTTTCATCATCTACATTGCTTTTCATTATTTTCTTAAATGGGACGTTTTTTCGCGCATGTTCTTGGTCTGTGGTGCTAGAAAACTACCAAGTTCTTGACTCCCCAAGTGTGTGCTGACACTGGAAAGATGCAAGCGTTTTGTGCGGAACAAAGAAGCTGAAAGGTCCCACTAAGTCTTTTTACATGCGACTACCACAGATCCAAGATAAACACCAAACTGGTGTTCCAATTTCATCTTGCATCTAGCTAGTACAGTGGTAACGTGTTTGCCTAGCACAGGCATGGCAACAGATCGATCCCCGCCCGGGACCTTTAGTTTTAAGCTGTTTACTGGGGTGGCCACTGCTGTGGTTGGGCACCAAAGTTGGGGTTGGGCTGACGTTCTGCTGAGTATCTATTCTGATGAATCTTGAACTGAAACCAGACACCTTTAACCTCTTATCTATCCTACACAATACACACACAGGTATAATTGGTAAGTTTTTCTGCCGTTGTCTTTACAGATACATTTGTTCCGAGTCTAAACAAGTGTATCTGTAAGGACAAAGGCGTTTCATTGAAGCATTTATTGTTTGTGAAATTCACAATGTCTGATGATGATGATGATGGTGATGATACACACACAGACACACGCACATCATATATATCAGTGCATATATATATATATATATATATACTATATATATATATATATACTGTATATATTATATATATATACTGTATATATATATATTATATATATATATATATATATATATGTTAGTATATGTGCAGGGATCTAAGATTATGAAAAACGACATAAATTAATTTATCGAAAAGTGTTGATGGATATTAACAAAGCTGACGCATATCTATTTATCTATTGATAAAGCGATTAGGGTAATCATTATCTCCTTCACCTCCCGGAATTTTGTTTTCTTCACGAGCAGCATAAGGTCACGTGGAGTCGAAGGCTATGCAGGTGGTATAGTGACCATGAGAGAGAGAGAGAGAGAGAGAGAGAGAGAGAGAGAACGTTTTTTCTTTCTAGATCGACATGTCGGTGAATGTTACCGGAGTAATCTTGAATCTTATATTTATATGTAATTTTCTTGGAAATTAATAATAATAATAATAATAATATCAGGATTTTTTGGAAGCATTTGTTGTCAATAACTTGAATTGGCTGTTACGGGATAGTGCCTCCAGTGCTCCTCACTCGGCAACGCTGTAGGCGTTACTTAGGGATGTTTGTACGGTCTCTTTGACTCTAGTTGAACTAACCTTATATCCTTTTACCTTAGTTCCGTTCTCGCTTCCTTCTTTTCATCTTCTATCAAACCTCGTCTAACTTTTACCTTGGAGGAAAAATAAATCCTTCTAGGTTTTCACCTTAGATGAACTTTGGTGCTTAATGGTATCAAAGGCTAGGCCTAGTACCCGGATATTTAGCCCGAATCGATAAATCTAATCAAATCTAGCTTTATTAATTCAAACTATGTTGATTCAAGCGTTTCAAGAGCGCGTTGATACGTGGCCACCGAGAATGGCTCTAACAGTGGCGTCTGTTGATTCCCCTAGGCCTAGACCAAACTGTAGACGAGACTTTGATGTCTTCAGTGACAGGATTAATAGAGTACTCTACTCATTGAGTACTCTATTAATCCTGCCCAGGGATAAGTGCAAGGAAATGTGGTCATCCGAATCGGAAGGAGGTTAAGAATCGCCTGAGAAACAAAGGCTAAAGTATAAGTTTACTTTGGAATTCGATGTACAGGGTTAATGCGATGAGAAAGATCAGAGAGCAAATTGTGAGCCCAAAGAATGGTGAAATAAATACGGGGGACTCAATGAATCGAATTAATGATGAACATAATGGTTAGGGATTTGGAAAGAAACTTGCCCAGTTGAGAAAATTGATTTTAAATTTCGGCCTTCATGCTGTTGCCTCTTACGTGGTTGTGTTGAAGTGGAATTGTCTGATATCGATTGGAAAACGGTATAGCACAGTTTATTGCAACAGTTTGCACTCTCTCTCTCTCTCTCTCTCTCTCTCTCTCTCTCTCTCTTCTGCATGTGCACCGTGCAACGGTGACTCCTTTCATATCAGAGAAACTGCACGTGACTATGAAAATATCACTTGAAAACCACCTTTAGTTTCTCATGGCAAAACCCAAGGTCTTGGTATGAAATTTGATTAATGGAATATTCGGATTTTTATATTTGCCTCCTAAATTTCACGAGAGAGAGAGAGAGAGAGAGAGAGAGAAGGAGAGAGAGAGAGAGAGAGAGAGAGAGGAGAGAGAGAGAGAGAGAGAAATTCTACCGTCTGTTCTCGTGCAAACCTTTCATATCGAAAGAGGGTTGAAATGGTTTACTCTGACGATACTGCCATCGAGAACATGTGTTAATACGTGCACGCTTCTCTCTCTCTCTCTCTCTCTCTCTCTCTCTCTCCCTCTCCCTCTCTCTCTCTCCTCTCTCTCTCTCCTCTCTCTCTCTCTCTCTTGGAACGATTCAGTCTTGCATGATTGTTTGCAGATGTTTTGGTTTGGTTCCTTGACCAATGATTTCAAGTCAACCTAGGATCTTTCAGTACTATAAGGTTGATATTTTAATGTTCTAATTGGCACACTCGCTACCTCGAGCTTATTTGCTTGTTGGTAGGAATAAGGTTCATGTCTATTAGTTTCTTGTTTGTATTTGTTCTCAAACTATGGTAGTATGCAAATGACTGTTAGAGTGTTTAGTTATTTTGTGTTTATAGAACTGACCTGGAGAAAATACAGCTTTACGATAGTGCCGTTTGCAGCCTCTTTAATCTCGATGCTCTCTGGAGGGGGTCAGTAAGTTGCCATAGGACATTGCACACCTCTTTTGCCTATATAGTATTGTTACCTCTCACACGGGTTTCATTTTCACTGATTAAAAGGATGTGCTGACCCTGACCTGAAGTTTTGTATTGCAGGATTCTACCGGGCCCAAGACTTGTGTCCTTTTGGTTGTTCTTCCTAGGTTGTAAGCAAGAAAACGGGGTATTTGGTTGAAGCTAAAATATCCTCTTCCAATATCGGTTCTCTTCTCCACCGTTTAGATTCGCATGCGATAATGTCACGCATATGTTGCCATGACCCATTTATTTTGGAGTTTGCATGATCGCCCTCTTTTTGCAAAGGCTGTGCTACGCTGGTTAGTACTAGGGCTGCATGCCATGCACAGCGTGGCGTCCTTGATTGGCCGAAATATCTATTCATGGGCACCCCGCTGTCTGTCCCGTCACTATTAAATTCGCAACTTCCTTCTTCCTGCGTCTTGTCGTGCAAGTTAATGATCGATGTTCAAAGCCCTTTCTTCTTCGTTGTAATGTTTCTGTTATTTTGTATCTGTCTATTGGTTCTCTTCATCCTCGTTTGGTTAACTTTACATCTTATCTTCTTTTATTTTTTTTTCTGCCTTTGGATAATTTTGCAGTAGTATAATAGTCAATATTACTAAATAAAATAAAATTAAGGATATGGTGATTTTAAGCGCTCTTCGCGTCCGTTTTGTTCTTAGCCCTCCCCCTTCTCTCTCTCTCTCTCTCTCTCTCTCTCTCTCTCTCTCTCTCTCTCTCTCTCTCTCTCTCTCCGGAAGTAAAGTATGACAATCACGTTGCGGCCTTGAGGTAGTGTTTTCTGTAATTGTTGGTGTATGGTAGTCGACTAACCCTTCATGATCCCTCCCCCCCCCCCCCCCCCCCCCGCCCTGTCGCTAACCTCGTTTCACCGTCGAATAATGAATACTTCCATTGCCTTATAATCAAATATAACCTGCTTCCGATACCTTTATCCTGGCAGGGCAGCGGTTTCTTTACATTCATCGGTCTTCTGTTTCCATTTTATAAATAATAGTCTTTTATTTGTGGAAGGAAAGCATCATCGACTAAAACCGTTATAGAATCCTTCGGCGAGAGGCTCAATGTGCGAAGGGAACCTCGCATGCGCGCGTGTGTCTGTCGGTTTGTTTGTTTGAAGCAGCCCCACGTTTAATGTTACTAAGCCGACAGCTTGAGGGACCCAAATCTTTTGTTACTCAACAGGCGATTTTTTGGGGGGAGTGGGAATTTTTACGAGATAAGAAATATGAATAATCCGCAATGATAGATTTCATACCGTGTCCTGTTTGCCTTTTAAACACATTTTGGGACAAGAGCTCGTGCTTGCACAAGGACGAATAATTAACAAGCGCTTAGCAAAAGAAAAAATGTTAGTAAATTAATGTTACAAGGACACTTAGGGATAAGCATTAAACTTTTGCTTATGGCTTTATATAGATGTTTACCTTTCGATTTTGAACGTTTTTCGTAAGTGATTTTGGCTTTCATTTTATCATATTAATGATTTTCAGTTGTCCTTTAAATTTTGGGAGGATTTAAGGATGAAGTTGGATAAAATATATGAAATTAATGGAAACTAGATTTAGCTCTATCGTCCTAAGCATGCCATTTAAAAGGTCCAGATTTTACGAAACCTTAGCGTACTAGCCGAACACGTGAGTTTGGGAGCTTCTTAATGGGTGAGGCCCGGTGGGCGGAGCCAAATCGTGGTGTCGTAACGCAAGAGGCGGAGTCATTTACTCACACCGAGTAGGATGAATTAATAATGCTTAACGAATTTTGTAATTATGAATTATTTTGTATGAAAAAACTATGGAATGCTAAAGTATAAATTTATCGTTTTGTATGTTTACGTTAAATAACACTTATTAGTCTTTACAAAATATCATGTGTTGTATAAGCCCCTCCCCCTTTTTACAGAAGACGTGCCAAGCCTCGTGATACATCGATAAACCATGTGAAACTTTGCTCACGTGTCTCGTAACACGATTATTCCATGTGTTCTTATGATAGATAGCCCAAAATTATTGGAACTTTCATAACGTTGGGGTTTCATAGCCATTTTGTAACTGGCTGGTATTAATGGGTTACCTTACGAAGGGTAGAATTTGAATTGCGAGTTTTATAATTAAGTGGAACATTTTGGCCTCAGACTTGGCCTACTTTCCTAGTTTCCACTCCTTGGGAAGTTGGGGACTGCTCAAAAGATTCATCAGTAATGTGAGATTGGCTGTTCGTGATATGTAATGAAGGCCAGCGTCTCTCTCTCTCTCTCTCTCTCTCTCTCTCTCTCTAAGGTGCATAGATATGTACGCGCGCGCGTGTGTAGGTATTTTGGGAAGTCCCTTTGGCCTAGCGTGTATGTCGATCTTGGTGAATCATTTTATTATAATACAAACCGGTTTTTCAGGTATAAGACGTCGATCAACTTCAAGTCTAAGTTGAGTGATAAAATTTGTATAACCATTCTATGATGCTATATCTTCAATGGAGCGCCAAATGACTAGCAATGTGTTGTTACAAGTTAGCCATTATGATTATGTTACCAATTGATAAAACTTTTTAGCTAAAGGACTTTCTGCTGGGTACAGTGCAGCATCAAAAAGTTGAAGAATTGTGGTCATTGTTGAGTAACCATAAATTTAAAACCGGTTGATTTTGCATTGTGAGTTGTGTACCACTGGGTTATTATTATTATTATTATTATTATTATTATTATCGAAGCTACAACTCTGGTTGGAAAAGCAGAATGCTACAAGCACAAGGGTTCTAACAGCGATAATAGCCCTGGGAGGAAAGGAGATAGGGAAATGATTGCTCTAAAAGATAAAACAATGAAATATTAGAATAAAATACATTAAGAACAGTAATATAAAAATATATATTTCATATATAAACTAAAAACACTTAGAAAACAAGAGAGAAATGAAAATAGCCCAGACTATTCGGTGTATGTGTAAGCAATGGAAAATTAACCGTGACTAGAGAGAAGGATCCATTGTATTATTGTCTGGCCAGTCGATGGACCCAATAACACTTTAGTGGTAGTATCTGAACAGGTAACTGGTGCCCTGGTCGACCTACTACCTATTAAAGGCAATCTCCCAATATTGCCTTGGTTATGAGAAGGACATGTTTTGAGGGTTTTGTCATGCAGTGGACTAGTTACGGCTAATGATATATATATATATATATATATATATGATAAATTTTGCACATTTTTACGTGTTTTTCATATTCAAATAAGCCATATATATTTTTGATATATTAATGTCTGGATTCTCTTAACAACCTCGGGATCACAGACCCAGGCGAAATCTCACAAAGACAAGAGCTTGGCTCCGGCCGGGAATCGAACCCTGGTCGGCAAGCTTATATAGACAGTGACTAACCCACTTGGCCAAGTGGGTTAGTCACTGTCTATATAAGCTTGCCGACCAGGGTTCGATTCCCGGCCGGAGCCAAGCTCTTGTCTTTGTGAGATTTCGCCTGGGTCTGTGATCCCGAGGTTGTTAAGAGAATCCAGACATTAATATATCAAAAATATATATGGCTTATTTGAATATATATATATATATATATAGAGAGAGAGAGAGAGAGAGAGAGAGAGAGAGAGAGAGAGAGAGAGCGGGCTCTCTCTCTCTCTCTCTCTCTCTCTCTCTCTCAACACGATATTTAGGCAAGTTATTCTTTTTGACTGTATCAATCATGATCTTTTAAAAGAACATTTCCAGGCATACCAAAGCAGTTCAAGTTCTTAATCTACTTTTAATTTGTATAGTTTTTAATTTTCAAAATAAAGTCCTATAAGGCCTAAAATATATATGAAATATCGTATATTTTTTTTTTTTTTAAATTTCAGTGTACGGCACTAGCTGAAGCCTCTGGTGGATGAAGTCAAAAATTCTCATAAGAGATATCCTTTCTGGCTCCTGGCTGCATAGAACATGTTATGCTACTCAAATATTCTCATACTTCAGTTTCAAAGTATATTGGTTTATACACGTTCTTATGTTGTTGTCCTTTGTTTTACACATACATACACAAACACACACACACACACACACACATATATATATATATATATATATATATGAGAGAGAGGGAGGGAGAGATTGATAGAGATTAAATAAGTATATCGTCTTTTTGAGCCATAGAATATAGCCATGGTCTAATGTTAAGAAATAGTTGTCTCAAGTGTTTTCTTGCTTGGAGTCTTTGTCATGCATGATCACAAGAGAAGTAAAGAAAATAATGGAAATGAACTCTGTATTAAACCAAAACCAAGACTTCATCTATATCTTTCCTGTTCATCCTACATAAAAAGAAATGTTCTTAATGACTTTTTCAGAAGAAAAAGTAGTTTTGGGGTTGATTAAGCCTAGTACAGTTGGCTTCATTAATTGCGGTACACTTCATGGGAAGCTAAGGAGATCAATGTACCGGAATTAATGAAGCCAACTGTACCTTTGATTTTGAAAAAATTACACTTGAGTTTGTCGGAGGAAAAAAAAAAGAAAAAAAAAGAATAAATTTTTAATGCTGAATGTGTCTTCATAAGAAATTTCCTTCGTATCCTTTTCAGACTTAGTCTCGGATAATTTTTTATTTCTTCCGAGTTTTTTATTATTTATTTCTCTTTATTCAGTTTTGAATCTTCTCTTTTCACTGAATTTCTTCCTTTATTTTCCTCAATTCATCTATTTTTTCTTCCTTTTCCCAAACAGTATTTCTCATCCTCATAGTTTTTCCTATTATTCGTCCTAAATTCCGTCCATCGCTCAAAGATGTCGAGTACCTCCTGGTCTGGAGTGTATGTAAAAGTAATTCGATGCACACAAATGCCCATAATGTACTTGACCTTGTACAAGGGCTGTAAGTAGTGAACAGGGTTTAAACTTTTAAGGTAATTACCTTAGTTTCAAGGTAATTTTAAGGTAATGATATTTGTAAGGTAATTTCGGTTTTCAGGTAATCTATGGTAAAAAACAGCAGCACCTAAGGTAATAGTTTCATAATTCTGACCGTCCTTTACATTCAGATCTTCCTGTACAATTCCATCCTATTCGTAATACTAGGCAGACAGTTAATTCAAATAGTCAGGCCTTCTCCATCATGAGGCTCAACGCTACACAGAATTCTAGAAGTTTAATTCCAGCTGTGACTAAGTTGTGGAATTGACCTTCCCAATCGAGTAGTTGAATCAGTAGAACTTCAAAAGTTCAAAGTTGCAGCAAATTTTTTTATTTTGAACAGGCTGACATAAGTCTTTTTATAGTTTATATATGACATATCTGTTTTGACGTTTTTACTGTTTTTAGAATGAGTTATTGTTAATTTGTTTTCATTATTTATTTATATCCTTATTTTCTTTCCTCACTGGGCTATTTTTCCCTGTTGGAGCCCTTGGGCTTATAGCATCTTGCTTTTCCAACTGGGGTTGTAGCTTGGCTAGTAATAATAATAATAATAATAATAATAATAATAATAATAATAATAATGTGCAAGTTTAAAACCTGGTAGTGAAGAATTACTCAAAGGCTGGTAGAGAATATGTGAAATTACACTGGTGCTTTTTTAGTTATTACAAGAAGGTTTTTTTTTTATGCTTGATTTGCTCATTGGGTTTGATTTTATCACAGGAAAAAAAAAAAAAAACTAAAAGATATTTAGCAAAGGTTTTCAGAAGCTATTGGAAGTCAGTCCAAATGTTTTGTTTTTAGCTTAAATTTTTTAAACATATTTATTTACTAATTGCTATTATTATTATTACTTGCTAAGCTACAACCCTAGTTGAAAAAGCAGGATGCCATAAGCCCAGGGGCTACAACAGGGAAAATAGCCCAGTGAGGAAAGGAAACAAGGAAAAATAATATATTTCAAGAGGAACATTAGAATAAATATCTCCTTTATAAACTCTAAAAACTAGCAAAACAAGAGGAAGAGAAATAAGATAGAATAGTGTGCCAGAGCGTACCTTCAAGCAAAAGAACTTTAACCCAAGACAGTAGAAGACCAAGATACAGAGGCTATGGCACTACCCAAGACTAGAAAACAATGGTTTGATTTTGCAGTGTCCTTCCCCTAGAAGAGCTGCTTACCGTAGCTAAAGAGTCTCTTCTACCCTTAGCAAGAGGAAAGTGGCCACTGAGCAATATGAAGGAATATCTTCCTGCTTTTGGTAGTTGAACATACCAATTTGATCAAATTTTCTTTTAATTCCCCGCCAATGCCCATATTTGAAATTTTAAAGAGATACGGTAACTCGTGGTCGTTGTACGTTCTCAAAACGTCTATAAATCACAGCAACCAATTCACTTCGACCAGATCAATTGTTACCTTTCGCTATTTGTTTCCGGGTTCATTCATATCCTAAGTAGGCTACTTATGCATTTGCAAATTTCAGTCTGAGCTTCTTTGGACTAGATGATTTCAACGGCTCATTGTTACAGGCACTCAATACATTGCGAAACTCGCTTGTTTATGGGCAGAGGGAATTTTGTCGTTGATTATGAGTTTAGACTAAATAACGTTTTGTCCTAAATAGATTAATTATTGTTAATAACGATCGTTATTATGTCTTTTTTATTATTGATATTTTTTAAACTTTTCTTGCCATATTCTAATATCCCTTAATCGCTTTCTGTTTACAGAACTCTGTATTATGTGCAACAATAGTGGGGAAAATGTTTATGTATGCCGGGCATGCAATTACTCTAAAGCGAGCAGGAACAGCTGATGTCTGATATTCCAAAATCTCGGAAGAAGAAGAGAGTTCGTTTTAGTTTGGATTCGTCAGATTCAGAGAAAAAAGGTGAGTTTTTATATGGATTAGTTCATGTAATTGAATGTTATTAGTATGTGCTTTAAACAGTTTGCTGGTGTATATTTTGATTATTTCGATTGATGGTGTTTGTTTGTTTCACACTCCGGAAGGAAATGCTTGGAAATGATTGTGTAATTTAATTGATAATGTTGGTTGATTTATCGCCACTAGAAATGGGTTCTTTTGCGAAGTCGGAAGGCCCCTCTGCTATTACAGTACTGAACTTTTTATGAAAAAGCCAACCGTACCGCCACACCCGCTGTAGAATTTATGATTTATCATTAGAAAAAGGGTTGTCGATTAATGCTAATTTTCTAAATGTATAAAATAATTTAATGTGAATTTTAGACATGAGTGTCATGGATGTAACGATTATTGTGAAGGATATAAGGCAATGCCATGGAAAAAAATAGGATTATTTTTATAAAGCATTTGCATAACGTGGTTTTAAATCGTCTTTCATAAGATATAGGAAATATACTTGTTGTGTTCTCTTGGTCCAAAATTATTAGAACAAGGAAAGGATTTTCAAAATTAGTTATGTCTGTCAAATATAGTAGCTTTCTCTCTCTCTCTCTCTCTCTCTCTCTCTCTCTCTCTCTCAATAAGTATTATTCGAGGCAGATGTGTGCGAATGCTCCGCAGACATACAGGTGAATGAAACGCTGTGACCTGGTTTCTCCAGCGAGTTCTACAATAGATGGCGATGAGATCTAGCAGAGGCACCTCCTCGTGTCTTGTCCATGCGTCCACCAGGTGTCACTTATTACGAAACTTAGGGACTTTTTCTATGGACCTAAGTCTTCGTCTTACATTTTCTTCGGTATCCATGAAACGTCTGGAATCTTTTCAAGCTGTTCAGTTTTCTGCAAGATGTTATATTATTTTTTTTATGGGTACTTTTGTGCACTGTTAAAATAACAGTAATTTTAACCGGAAATTCTACGTAAAAATATACTGTTCTCAGCCGTATTTCAGTAAGATACAGGCGACCGTAATTTTACCTTACTTTGTTATAATCTTTTGCTGGTTAGTGACGGTAAAATCAATCCTTAACGTCACTATATCAGTTTTTAAAAAGGTAAAAATCCTGAAATAAATGTTGCCAGCCATTTACCGTTTTTTTAATTCATATTTTTAATAGTATGAAGTGAAGAGGGCATTTAGAAATTGAGAAATAATGGACAAATATCAATAGCCATTGTTTCAGAAACTGGGATAAGAGACTATCTGAGCAAGTATATCTGACCCCTTCTTTTCTCTGCCATTGTCCTTCATCTTTCTTCTCCCATCTCTGGGGTCTACGCCGTTGTTTTTGTTTGACACAAAGTCAGCAACAGACTTTATTCTGTCTTGTAAGAAAATCGGTTTTCAAAGAGTTTTTATAAATTTGTTTTCTACAGTTGGTCGAATACTGTTCTATCTATCACTGTCCCCATTACTTCGATTTGGATGGACTGCCACACTGTCAAAAATTTGCATTAAAAACGGTAAATGCCTGGCAACATTTATTCCAGGATTTTACCGATTTAAAAACGGATTTATTAACGCAAAGGAGTGATATTACGGTCACCCACCTGTAAAAGATAATACCAAAGTAGGATAAAATTACGGTCGCCTGTATTATACTGAAATACGGCTTAGAACAGTGTATTTTTATGGAGAATTTCAGATTGAAATTACGGTTTTTTAACAATGCAGAGAACTTGTGAAGTATTCTTGGAAAAAAGGAAGCTGATGTAGAGAGAGAGAGAGAGAGAGAGAGAGAGAGAGAGAGAGAGAGAGCAGTAGAGTTTCATCTTGAAGGACAAAAATTCCGTTACTTGAATCTGGATGGAAAAGAAGAAGTGAATAATTTGTTCTGGAATGTTCATACATCCATTACTTCGACTTGGAATAAAATTTTGCTGCATCAATCGAGGAGGACAGTAATAGCTCATCTCTCCTATTAGAAATAAAAGTAGATTTTTTATTTTTATTTGAAAAGACAAGGGTCTATTTGTTTACTTTTGGAGTGAGAAGAGAAATATCCTCGAATTGGAATGACTTAAGAGGCAATACTTCGATGGGATATGCATAGTGCACCCTTGTTTTTACGTAAAGTGACAAGAGACTCACTTTTTCGATTTTGAATATAAGAACAGTACTTTAATCTGTAACGATAAGGAAATAAAGTCGCCAGTTATGATTGCCAAGAGAATCATTATTTCATTTCGAAACTTAAAGAAAATGACAACCGAAGCAGTTCAAGAATGCAGCACAGATTTCGTCACTGAAAAAAAACCCGAAATTTTAATCGGATGCTTATAAAAATATACTGTTTCAGCCGTATGTCAGTAAAATGAAGGCGACCGTAATTTTATCATATTGTTCTTATATTTTACAGGTTGGTGATCCTAATATAACTCCTTTACGTCATAATATCCGTTTTTAAAACGTTAAAAATTCTATTGCCAGGCATTTACCGTGTTTTAATGCAAATTTATAACTATATAGGCTACTAGAGTACAAGAGTCTCTTGGTTGCTTTCCTTTTATCTGCAGTGCAAGATGTATTGCACTTCCTTCTAAATAGGTTGTTGTGGCCTGATTGGTAACGT
>NC_090754.1:26842570-26845070 GCF_036898095.1 Palaemon carinicauda | reverse complement strand
GTATAGTCTCTAATCATGGGAGCTTCAGATTAGAGCGCTCCGAAAATAACTCTTTTAAGATGGATATGACCAATTCCATGGCTTGGACTTGAGGAGAGAAGTCGCACGATTCATTTGCAAGGTTTCCAGGAAGGGATGCGAGTTATGTATTTGGGCAGACTCGTCTTTGCGAGGGATTACTGGTTTAGCCACGCGTGGCATTAAGAGGATTGTTGCTGTCGTCGCTGTATTGCGTGTCCTCTGGAATCTGGAAGACTGTGCTATTTTTGGATGTTTTAGTGCAACGCGCACGTGCTGTTTTCTCTTTAACCTTATTCTGGTTACAAACGAAAGCGACTTTGATGTCACAGATAATTTCATTGTATTTTCTTTGCATATGTTTACATTAAAAAAAAACTCAAGTTAGGAAGCTCTAAGTAAAACAACGAAAAAATAATGTGCAGAAGACGCATTAAGAAATTTACGAAAGGGAGCGAGTAGTACAGTATAGAAATAGTCATTAGGAAAGAGAAGTTTACCTGTTCAATTGCAGGGGTTGTCTGCCATGATTGATAGAACCTCTCTGACCCACACAAAGCGTCGTGCTCATGACACCTTGCTGACCCCTTCATCCCATTACTTAGAGAGAGAGAGAGAGAGAGAGAGAGAGAGAGAGAGAGAGCGCTGATGACACCTTGCTGACCCCTTCATCCCACTACTGAGAGAGAGAGAGAGAGAGAGAGAGAGAGCGCTGATGACACCTTGCTGACCCCTTCATCCCACTACTGTGTGAGAGAGAGAGAGAGAGAGAGAGAGAGAGAGAGAGAGAGAGTGGTAGCCAATTCGCATTTTTAAGTGTGGTTGAGAGAGAGAGAGAGAGAGAGAGAGAGAGAGAGAGAGAGCCAATTCGCATCTTTAAGTGTGGTTTTGTGTGTGTGTTGGTTTGGTTTAATGTATGCATAAGTGGCCTTTGTTGTCACTGTGCCTTTGTTCGTGCGCTCGTTTGCATGTGTGACCGCTCGCAAAAGGCATCGGGCAGGAAGGAATGGTAGTTGTGCTAGGACTACAATATCACCAGCATGTTATAGTGTCCCTCGCGTGCGATGGATATAGCTGGCAGCAGCAGCAGCAGTAGAAGCAGCATCCTCCTGCAGTGAATGTCGCCGGACGGCGGCGTTCTCGAGTGGTGTATCCGCCGGGTGTTTTCCCTTCCATCTCTGAAATTGCTGTGCCATGGATGAGGAATGTCCTTCGAGGAAAATGACATCGACGGTCTCCGCTTTCTGTCTGAAAGCGGAGAAAGTTTGGGTAATTGCCATCTTGCTTCGATCATTGGTATGACAAATGTTTGTGTGGATGCGCTGTAATTTTTTTTTTTTTTTTTTTTTTTTTAATGAATGCGTACGTACGGTGTATGTGATGGTGTGCGAAGTATCCTCAAAGTCATTTTGACTCTTAAGGAGTGAAAGGTATATGTGGTTGAAATTTTAAAGTACATTATTGTAGATTGCAAAAAGATGATTTTTGTATATATAAATCTTGGGCTGGAAGAGTGTGACAAAATTATTGGTACATTATTATTGCGATTTGAATCATGGGTGGTTTATTGAAAAAAGTAAACTCATAGGAAGTGTTTCTTTCCCGAAGGGTACATGTTTCATTTTAATTATGAAAGTATGGTAAGTAGAAATAAAGCTATTTGCTGTATTAAGTAGTTAGATATGCCAGGAAAGGCCAATTGTTGCTTTTGCTAGACCTCAGTATTCTTTAATTTGAAATTATACCGAAAAGTTCCTTTATAACTGGTGAGGAAATGTCTTTTTCCAGATAATGAAAATGTACAGCGAGTACAAAAGTATTTCTCATGAGACTAAATGGATACAGAGATACGAGGGTATTCTTGAAAACTTGTGTTTGAAGGAAAAGGCTGAAATTGAGTCGTTTGTTACAATTGGAGGCAAATGTTACAGTCAGGTGGAATACTTAAAAAAAACAATTAGTCAGATAAATGTAACGCATTCATTTGTTTGTTGAATTAATCTTGAAAAGATCTTAAAATTGCTCCAGTGCTTGCTTCCATACTGTACGATTGACAGGGCTGTGAGATAATGTTTGAAGGCATTAAGAGAATCGAGTTGGCATATACTCGGATGAATCCAAATTTGAGAAAATAGCAATTGCGTATTTAATCGTTTCAATAAAATTATATATGAACGTTGTTTAAATGGGCTGTCTGGATGAAGCATTACGTCACAATGTGATGAAGTGGATTGGGTGTGGAAAGGATATTGGCCAGAGAAGGACCGGTGAGAAATGTTCGTGATATTCAGAGGTTTTTAGTGCAAGAAAGAAGAAGAGGCCAACGATATGCTGGATCATTTCAGTTCAAGTGTTGAGGTTAACATCTAGGAACTTGAAGGTGGGTGCGAAGATATTATTATTATTATTATTATTATTATTATTATTATTATTATTATTATTATTATTATTATTATTATTATATTTTTTTTATCATTATTAT
>NC_090754.1:26837570-26840070 GCF_036898095.1 Palaemon carinicauda | reverse complement strand
ATTAGGAGAACTTCCCTTGACAGCATAATTCACTTAATTCACTTGGTTCTTCAAGTGTTACCCCATTATCATCTGCATGACAAGGCAAGTGAATTAATCCATGTTACGGATCATTTATAATTCTTTGTATGTTTTTTCTCCTAGCTTGAGAAACGGGAGTAGCCAGGCGGGAGAAGATAATGAAGTTGATGAAGTTACTGTTCAATTTCAGGATTTGTGTTGTTGGCCTTTTCTTATACTGTTGGAAGGAAGGACCGCAGTTAGCCTCGCTTATGCCCGACTGTTACAAAAGCTGGTCGGCCAGTGTGTGTACTGTAGTAGTCTTTTGGCTTGACTCTGTATCAAGGAAGTGAGAAGGAATCGCCCAGACTGTAAAGCTATTATGACACTTCTCTTCCCAAAGTGTTTCGTTTGATGGAGATTTCTTAATGTACATTTTCATTTTTGAAAATGAACTTATGTGAAACTGGGTGTGCTGAACCTTAGACATTTTACAGCTGTTTAAAGAAAAAGATCCTTAATTTGGATAACATTCTGATCTGCGTGTGATTCTTAGACAGACTTCAGAAAAAACCGAGGAAAATTTTCTCTCTCTCTCTCTATCTCTCTCTCTCTCTCTCTCTCTCTCTCTCTCTCTCTCTCTCTCTCTCTCTCTCTCTCTTCCCTTTAATAAAGACCTCAAAATCCTGTGTTTATGAGTATGCAAGCATCTCATTTGACGGACAGTTGCCAGTTGATTGCAGAATGCCCAGAAGGACCTTCAACATGTCGCCAAGGTAACCTACTACGTTGTCATTTTATTTAAAAAAAAAAAAAAAAAAAAAAAAAAAAAAAAAAAAAAAAAAAAAACTCATAAAGGTTCCAGTGCTGTGTTTGTTAAAGCTTAATTCATCTTGTGAGCATTCGAAAAATATGTACTGAATTGGGTAATTCTCTCTCTCTCTCTCTCTCTCTCTCTCTCTCTCTCTCTCTCTCTCTCTAGTTTCGTGTCATAAATATTCAGTTGCCAGTTTGTTCTTATATTTGTATATCCCTTGACATTATATACTTATTGTTTGTCTTAAATGGTTTATTGGTTAGAATACAATGGTATAATAAATATACTTTCAAGGTCTATATTGCATGTTCACACTTTGCGATTATATGATGTCATCAAGAAATCAGCACTAATTAATTCTTAACTAAATGTGCCATTGTCCGATTGTCCTTGCTTTCAGTTCGTGTTACCTGATATTCAGTGTTTGCTTATGTACGGAAAATGTTCGCTGAAGAATCTAACTCGCACAATTTTCTCTCAGATTTACAGGTAATTGAAGTGAAGTAACACCTTGAACTAAATAGGAATTGTTCTGGATTATGAACACATATGATATAGGAACGAATAAAGCATCATTCAGTTTAAGAACAGTTCGTTCTTGGTAGATGTGAGAATCTTCAAATGTGACCCATTGCTATGGTTCAACTACTTAATAATCTTTTTGGTAGTTGCCAACTTTAATTGGCTCTAGCTAATGTTCAAATAACAGGGTGATGTTATTGTTTCATAAAGAGGGCCTTGTTTCATTTGATTCTTAGACAGAACAGAATTGGATATTTGATTCACAGAATTGAGATATCAGAAGTGGATGACCAACCCTCTCTCTCTCTCTCTCTCTCTCTCTCTCTCTCTCTCTCTCTCTCTCTCTCTATATATATATATATATATATATATATATCTATCTATCTATCTATCTATCTATCTATCTATATATATAGATAATATGTATATCTATGTATCTATATATATCTATATATAAATATATATATATATATATATATATATATCTATATATATCTATATCTATATATCTATCTATCTATCTATCTATCTATCTATCTATCTATCTATATATATATATATATATATATATATATATATATATATATATATATATATATATATATATATATATATATATATTATAGATCACATTCACATTTATAAATTGCGTACCGTTTATGTACCCTGGATTAGATAGTGTAAGATCTAGATCAAAGATATTTCTTAACGTAAAGTGAAAAAGTTTCATATAATTTTTATTGCCAAATATGGTAGTGTCCGTATTGAAGACTAAGGTTTTGTTTTAACTTCATCTGTTTCAGTTCTAAAATATTCACACACACACACACACACACACACACACACATATATATATATATATATATATATATATATATATATATATATATATATATGATTGAATATATTAGTATCCGTACAAATATCAATTTATACGTAATTACGAGTACATATGTACATATATATGATAAATGCTTCTATAATATTTATAGACAAGTATTGACGTCACATACTCACTTCCTCTCGCATTGTTGAATATTTGACCATATACGTTCGGCTGGAAGTATGCGCGGCTATTGTTCTGTTTTTATGTTGATTCTCTGCAGTTGCAAAACAACCGAGGTGCTGTATGCGTCATGGGGAATCTTTTTCAAATTTGGA
>NC_090754.1:26827570-26830070 GCF_036898095.1 Palaemon carinicauda | reverse complement strand
ATGACAAGTAAACAAAGGAGATAAGAAAATAGAACTATTCCACAGAGAAATAAAAGAATTTAGCTAAATTGGAGGGATTCTACTCAGCCGAGCTGTTGAATATCAGTATGACCCCTTAATTCAGTCGCCACAATACCTGGATTGCGCAAATATCATTGTTGTTTTTATTACAAGTCAAACTGGAACCTTGGCTGCAAAAGCAATATGCTACAATGCCTGGGGCGGAAATGGAACGAAAAGACCTATAAAAGAAAATGAAAACTAATACAAATTCAAATGAATAACAGTTTAATAAATATAAAATAAGATATAAAACGTCACTTATATTAGTCAATCTGCTCAAAAAAAAAAAAAAAAGAACATGTCAACTTTGACTATTATTAGTCATTCCAAAAAAAAAAAAAAAAAAAAACTTTGAACTTCTAAAGTTCAGTCAACGCTTGTTTTACTCTCCTCAAACGTTGGAACACTCTCCATGCTTCCGTTTTTCCTGGCACTGCCTTGTGAGATTCACCCCTGTATTCCCTTCTTCTTTCTTTCTTCTTTCTTATCCTGGATATTGAAAGCATTATTGGTGCTGCAAATATAGTAATACAAGACGAGTCAAACATCGCAAGATATAGAAGTAGTTCGATCCATATTTTTGGTTAATAAGAATTATTTCATGTGAATAAAATAAGACTTGTTAGAATATTATCATTCAAGTACGATTGGGGAAATACATTTGATATTAGCTAACGATAATAGATACATGTTAGAGAATTGAAATGGAAAAAATAGACAAAAGAGAGATTATGAAGTGAAGTGAAATTTGAAGTAAAGTATGAAGAAAAAAAGATTATAATTTAGAGGTATATTTGGATTATGATTATTTTTAGACAGACACAAAGATATGGGACTAGGTATAATTTTCTTTTTCGAGTAGAGGATAATTTGTGGGACCCAAATGTGGAAAGAAACTTTCTTTTTTTTTTTCAAGGAAAGTATAAATGTGGAAATAATTATATAAGCTTTTTGGAGTAAAGCGAGTTTTTTTTTTATAAAGGTAAGATATTTTTTTTATGATCAAGAGTGAGAAATATTTATGTTGTAGATTAAGGGAAAAGTTATAAATTAAATCTGATGGAAATGGTTGTTTGGAATATCTTTTGAGAGGGAGAGAAAGAATGATAATGGATAATGAAAAGCAGTAAAGAACTAGATGTAAAATAAAACATTTTTAGGCAAAATTCGTGAAAGAATTTAAAGTTAGAATAAGGCATTTGTGGGCGGGGAGGGAAACGAAGATAACGTATATAAGGTGTAAAAGTGATATAAAGGAAAAGTACCGAAGAAAAGGTGATATTCAATGGATTTTTTTTTACAGGACAGATGTAAAGCTTATACACATAACCCCAGAAAAAAAAATCTTAGGGCATATTAAGGAAGTTTCAGTGTAGAGTCATTTAAAGAATTTATACTTGAAGAGCAAAAAAGTCTGTTTGAATAAGAATAAAAAGATTTGTGCTGCAAAGGAAGTGAAACCAAATACATTTTGATAAATATTAAAAAGAAAAGAAAAAGTGATACGAAGAAAAAGGGTCATGTTGAACAAAGGCGTAATAATTTATATTCGAAGTGGGATAAGAGGAGACGCTTAAATGAGACGAAGACAAGGAAGGGAGAAAGGAAGGAAAAAGGAGTTGTATCAAGGGAGGGGAAAACCTAGAATAATTCAGAGAGAGAGAGATAGAGAGAGAGAGAGTGTGTGGAGCAATATTCAGTGAACTGAGAGAAACATTTCTATGAGTTTAATGGAACTTAGACTTTATGAAGTACTTGTGGTGATACTGATAAAACATTTTTCACATTCCCTCTGAAATTATACGGAAGGAGGACATTTGTTAATGAATTCATTAAAAAGTTAAAATTCCTTAAGGTTTTTACACACGAATGGAATGCAGATATATTTCATAAGTAGACTTGTGAAGAAGTGAAGATATTTATTGCTTGACTGAATTTAGGGTATAATTACACTGTCTTTTGGTATAGAGAAGGAAGGGGATCTTTAATATATAATGATAAATTACGAACACATAAAAAAAGAGAGAGAAAAAAAAACAGGTTTTGGAATTCATTTAAGGAACTAATCAGGTTCTGTTGGCTTCCAACTTTTCCCTACCACAAAATGTATTTGGAAATTTGTAGTCAATTCGAGAACTTGTGCACAGATTCAAGCATACTTATGAAATGAATAGAAAAGGGTTCACGTTTCTGTCAATAAGTAATTTTTTATTCATAAAGGTTTATGAATCTTTGCCAACTTTTAGAATATTTGAATAGAATTCTTTAGGCATTAACATATATTTGCTTTTAGACTGCTCTGTAGTTTAGTTAGGAATGAGGTCAAGGGTTACTATCTTTTAATGACACTTGCTGTTACTTAATTACAGACGTTTGAAATCGTATGAAATATAAGCCAGGTCATATTTACTTAATGAAGGCACTATATTAATCATTA
>NC_090754.1:26814071-26819071 GCF_036898095.1 Palaemon carinicauda | reverse complement strand
TTCCTTTAACTGTTGAAATAAGGTAAACACAGGCAAGGTTTCCTCCAATCTACAAGAAGGGACCAAAACAAGAACCTGGCAACTACAGACCTGTGTCCAACTTCAGTGCCTTGCAAAATGTTGAATCAATTAAAGTAGATTCTATATTATTACCTATAGAGCATAACAATCTTCTGATAGACAACCAACATAGTTTTAGACAAAAGGGATCATATGTGACAAATCTTAGGAATTTTTCCACATGTTACCATTTATGACAAAATCGGGTCAATAGATATCATATACCCAGACTTTCAAAAGGGTTTTGACAAAGTTCCTAAAAAATTAATGGTCAAAATTAGACCTTTAGGCATCATTGCCGAGCCAGCTTAATGGACGGAAGATTGGCTAACAAACAGAAAACAGAGTTGTAATCAATTGAGAAGCTTCAGAGTTGGGAGCTGTTACAAGCGGATTACCTCAAGGGTCCGTCCTTGGTCCATTGCTATTTCTGATATACATTAACGACATAGATTCAAGGTTAACTAGTAGAATAGCCAAATTTGCAGACGATACTAAACTTGGCATAAATGCTTCGAACTCAGAAGACGTAGAGGACTTAATAGAGGATCTAGTGAAGCCTAGAGAAGCGTTCAGAAAATGACAAATGCTTTTCTGCTGTGGGAAATGTAAATTCATGCATGTAGGTTATAGTAACCCACAATCGGATTACTGCTGGGTAATGAAATAGAAAATTTGGACCAAGAGGAAGGTTTTGGTATTATTATTAGCAAGGATTTGAAGTTCAAACAGAGCATAAAATCGGAGAAAGCACAAAAACTAATAGGTTACATAAAAAGACAATTCAAATACAGAAACACAGACACTGTACTACAGGTCTAAACTTCACTAGTAAATCCCATCTAGAATATGGAATCCAATTCTGGGTTCCAAGTATTCGGAAGGATATAGATAGATTGGAAGCAATACAAGCTAGGGGCACCAAACTAGTTCCAACACTAAGGCAATTTGGATATAGACGGAAGATGGAACATTTGAACTTAATTGATCTACAAACTCAACGACTAAGGAACCAATTAATGGAGGCATTCAGAATTCTTAAAGGAATAACCAGTGTAGATTACAACAATCTATTCACGCTTAGCACAAATCTGCCTAGAGGTAACGGAAACAAACTGGAATTAAAAGATATAACACCTCTCAATGTGCCAATTTCTATATATAATAAATAGCAAATACTTGGAATAAACTTCAAGCGGATGTAGTAAACATTAGCGCGGTAAATGAGTTCAAGAAAAAGTTAGACAAGATCATAAGAATTCTCTAAATGCTTAAACTAAATGGCTATTCCAAAGACCAAATGGAGTCTCGGCGAATGGACTTAAATGTCATTGACATCCAAAATTCTCTCTCTCTCTCTCTCTCTCTCTCTCTCTCTCTCTGTCTCTGTCTCTGTCTCTCTCTCTCTCTCTCTCTCTCTGGTGAACAGTACAAGTTCCTTTACAGTTAAAATAAGGTAAACACATCATCATCATCATCATCTCTCTCTCTCTCTCTCTCTCTCTCTCTCTCTCTCTCTCTCTCTCTCTCTCTCTCTCTCTCTCTCTCTCTCTCTCTCAGGTGAACAGCACTAGTTCCTTTACAGTTAAAATAAAGTTAAAAACATCTCTCTCTCTCTCTCTCTCTCTCTCTCTCAGGTAAACAGTACAAGTTCCATTACAGCTGAAATAAGGTAAACACCTCTCTCTCTCTCTCTCTCTCTCTCTCTCTCTCTCTCTCTCTCTCTCTCTCTCAGGTAAACAGCACAGGTTCCATTACAGTTGAAATAAAAGTAAACACATGATTAGCATTTCAGCATCCAAGCTAAAAACGCCTGTTGGTCCCCATCTGTCCTGGCCCTCCCTTCTGAGGCTGGCGTGGGGCATTTCTCTTGTCTTTTATTTAGCCTTTTTTTACTAGGTGTGGTTAAGACTCTTCTGCATAAGACAGTCGTGTCTCTATGCAAATGAGAAAGATTAGCTTCCTCTGACGTCATTACTTGACACCTTATGTTTAGCTTAGTGTGTGTGTGTGTGTGTGTGTTTGTGCAAGAGAGAGAGAGAGAGAGAGAGAGAGAGAGAGAGAGAGAGAGAGAGAGAGTGAGTAGTAACTTTCTATAGATGTGCTTGTTCTGAAAAATGCTTTCCTTTGGTGTGTTAGTCCAGGGATTTTCTCTTGGTCATTTCAATTTTATCTGATTGGAAAGTTTGATTACCTTTTAGTGTTGAAGATTTTTTTTTTTTTAAATTTCGAGTCTAACGACGTCATATATTTTAAGATTTTGACTGATGGGTCCCACGTCACAACGAAGAGGTATATCTATGTATTTCCTGTCATATTTAATTCCCGGAGAGATATCTAAATAAGGTCATTTTACTTTTGAGGTCAGTTTTGTGTTAACTTTCGGAACCTTTTGAAAACAGTTTTGTTTTGAGCGGAGGTCAGGTGTATCGTCGGCCTGGGGTCAGTTCTATCTTTTGCCGCTTGTCACTCTCTTCTTTGTTCTTTATTTTCTTTACTCTGCTCTCACTTAGTTATTTTTACTTTTACAATGCCTCTGCTCCCTATACAAAAGGTCAAATTCATCTTCTTTCCCAATGAGTTCACATTATTCTCCATTTTTGTTCCCATGAAAATGAGGGTATAGAAGAATTTTATTATTATTATTATTATTATTATTATTATTACGTAATGCTTGAAAGGATGATGGCTTTGAGATTGTTAACTAGACTCCCCTATGAAGCAATTTAGTAGGAAAAAGAACAAAATTTATCATAGTAAATATATACCTTAATTTACTTGTTATAGCATACAAAGGATTTGCTGTAAGTTGCTCGCAGTTCCTTTGATATGTCTAAATACCTGAATGATGATCGCCAGACTGGGGTTCAGGCCCGCTCAAATTCGTTATTTCCTTTGGTCACTGCAACCTCATCATCCTTGTGAGCTAAGGCATGGGATTTTGGGGGAGCCTATAGGTCTGTCTGTTTAGTCATCATCAGACATTGCCTGGCCCTCCTTTGTCGTAGCTTTGGTGGAGAGGGGGCTTGGGTGCTGATCATATTATTGTCAGTATCTAGGGCATTGTCCTACTTTATAGGGCAATGTCACTGTTCCTTGCTTCTGCGGTCCATGAGCGGCCATTAAATATTTAAACATAAACTGTATTGGCAGTAAAGTTATTGCCAAACTAAAACATATTAGTGTACCAACCTTGCTGGCAATTCGCAGCGAAGATGCCGAAAATGTCAGGAAGCTTGTGTAGCTGACTAATTAATTCTGTGACAGAAGACTCGGTACAATCAGCTGGCGCTCACACTATACTGCTGTAAGAATCTTGGTACTTGATATTCTTATGAGTTTGGTAACTTCTTGCCATGTCACTCATCCATATATTGATCTAACACATCGCTGCTTAACCTGACTGATCAGAGGACAGTTGGTTGAATAAGTGGTTTAACGATTGGGCCCTGTTTAATAACTCGAGTTATGAAAGTGCGAGTTTTCACTCAATGGATGGTTGAGAGACAAGCAGATAGTCCGGAGTAACGCAAATCTCATGGTAATCTCATTGAATCTACGTTCTTCATCCCAGAATTGCATTGGCAGAATTGTATTAATAATGATAATTTGGTTTCGTTTAATGTTTTGAGTCCTGCTCTTATTTCCATGAAACCGCTCTCTTTGACTACTCATTTATATATTCATTCTTTACATCTTCTTTTCAGACGAGATGGAGTGGATGGTAATGAATATGGACCGCTTTTTTGCGCCCACTATTCAGTTGGGTTACCTCTCGACGGACGACCAGTACGTCGCAACGCCAAATTGTGCTGGTGAGTAGTTACACTTTTTTTTTTTTTTTTTTTTTTTTTGCAGGCGTGTGGATGTCCTTTTATATATAAGGCTGTTTTGTAGGGAATATATTTCTGTTCTTCAAAATCAGGTGTCTTGATGTCCTTCTATATGCGAGGCTGTTTTTGTAGGGAATATATTTCTGGTCTTTAAAAGCAGGAGTGTGGTTGTCCTTTTGTATATAAGGCTGTTTTTGTAGGGGATATATTTCTTTTCTTTAAAAGCAGGAGTGTGGATATCCTTTTATATATAAGGCTGTTTTTGTAGGGGATATATTTCTTTTCTTTAAAAGCAGGAGTGTGGATATCCTTTTATATATAAGGTTTTTGTATGGAATATATTTCTGTTCTTTAAAAGCAGGGATGTGGATGTCCTTTTATATATGAGGCTTTTTTGGTAGGGAAAATATTCCTTTTCCTTAAAACAATTCATCAGAATTGTGACTGTCTACCTAAAATGAGAAAAATTAATTGTTTGCTAATTGATTGTTTTCCCCTGGGATACGATTCTTCCCATGATCCAAAAATGTACGGTAGTTAAAGCGTATTCGTATTTAACCCATTTTTTATTCGTTCATTCTCAGCATGACTATCTTTCCATCACATTTGCACCTGTCACCCTATACGCTTCTTTCTTCAGTCACACTTTAGCTGACAACTGGTTGCAACAGCTTCCAACTCTTTTCTTGCCCATTCTCACGCAACACCCAACTGCTCCTCTTTGATGTGAGCCTACGTCAACCTTCTCTTCGTTCGTTCCTCATATCTCCTGGAGAGGCACTTCTCTCTCTCCCAGATTGTAATTGTCAGTAATCATCGGATTATCTTACACTGACATGTCTGTCGTTTGTGTGTGTATGTGTATCTGTGTGTGTGTTGTACCTGTATGCATTTGTCAAAGCTTTCATAAGCAGCAGGTAAGGACAGTTTTACTTGTTGTTCGTGTATTATTAACACAATTGTAGCTACATTTCTCTTTCTCCTTCAGCAAAGGTACGTTTGCATTTCATCTAGAAATATTAATTTTAGAATTAGTTTTATTCATGTTACGAGTGGAATCATTTACATAAAAACCAGTTTTTTTCCATTAGATGTTTTCGAATAAGG
>NC_090754.1:26799071-26809071 GCF_036898095.1 Palaemon carinicauda | reverse complement strand
ATGAGGTTGGGCTGGAGATAAATAGAAGATAGAGATGATGAGAGCGGAGTATGCAATGGAATATGAAATATTACTGGAAGGAGAGACGATTAATGAAGTAGAATAAGTTAAGTATTTAGGAACTATGATCTCCAATACAGGGTCGTTAGAATAAGTTTAGTGAAACAATGAAAAAAGAAAATCAGAAAATGGCTAGGTTAATTAAAATTTTGGAAATCAAATCGCCTGAAATTATATATAAAAATCAGACTATCAGTTAAGTAAGATCGGTGTTACTCTATGAACATTAGTCATGGTATGACAATAAAACAATCTCCAATAGATTTAGTAGATTTGAGAACAAATCCTTCAGAAGGATAATAAAGGGATAATAAAGTTAAATGGTTGGACAGGATTAGAAATGAATCTATGAGAGAGATTACTCAAGTACCATTTGTGGATGGGATCATGATGAGAGGTAGATGGAGATGGTTTGGTCATGCTCTTCGCACACCCCAAGAGAGGTTAGTTTACCAAGCGTTCAGCTGGGATCCGCAAGGCACTACAAGAGTTGGAAGAACTAGACCAACATGGCTGAGGACTATGACGTGCGGAGTTGGAAATAGTGAATGGAGAAGTATTGAATTAAAAGCTCAAGATAGAGATGACGGGCGAAATCTAATCGAGGCCCTTTTGCGTCAATAGGCGTAGATGATGATGATGATGATGATGATGATATATAGATATATCCATATATATGTTGGATAACTTATGGAGCCCTAGGTTTAACGTCTCCTGGTTTGCCTGTTGGAAAGAATCATTATCATTATCGTCATTACTAGTCAAGCTACAAAACTAGTTGGAAAAGCAAGATGCTATTAGCCCAAGGGCTCCAACAGGGAAAAATATATAGGATAGGAAATAAGGAAATAGATAAATGATGAGAACAAATTAACAATAAATCATTCTAAAAACAGTAACAACTTCAATACAGATATGTCATATATAAACTATAAAAAGACTTATGTCAGCCCGTTCAACATAAAAATGTTTGCTGCAACTTTGAACTTTTGTAGTTCTACTGATTCACTTACCCGATTAGGAAGATCATTCCACAACTTGGTCACAGCTGGAATAAAACTTGTAGAATACTGTGAAGTATTGAGCCTCATGTTAGAAGACGAGAGAGACATTAAGAGGATTAAATTATTCATGCATTGTAATATGTTCATAACATTTTCTTTGCGAAGATAATTTTTAGAAATCTTTCATGATCCTCTATCAGCGGTTGCCGTTTTCTTATAGTCTCAAATCTTTCTATATAACCTATTTACGTTTCTCTTTTTCAAAATATAATTCTTCTGTAAGGTAAAGGCCGCATTAAATCTCATTTTCTGTACGTCTGATCATCCCCTGCCACAACTTGGTCAACTCTTCAATAAGCAATACAGCAGCAAACTCTTGTAATCCTTAAGCCTGCCAGACACTTGCACGAATTTGTGGCACGCCTTGTCACGACTCGAATCGTGAACTGGCGTGAACCCGTCGTGAACTGGCGTGAAGTGTTCGTAAATCCGTCGGGACATCGTGGCATGTCGTGACGAGAATTTTGAAATGTTCAAAATTTTGGTCACGACAAAATTTCGTGACCGGGTAGTGAACTATGCGCGAACTCGTCTTGAACTCATCGGGACGATGTGTGAAGTGCGCTAACTATGCCTGAACTTGTCGTGAACTCGTCGTGCCAGTTCATGTCAATGTGGACAGGTCAGCTGTGATTCTGAGGTATTTTTTGTAGCCCCTTTGATCTTCCAGTTCGTGCCACAGAATGCCACGACTTGCCACGACAAATTCGTGGCAAAAAGTCGTGCAAGTGTCAGGGTACCCTTAGTAAAACTATTTACACTGAGCTCTCCAAATTTACGCTTTAGTTCCTCTTTGGTTTGGCATAGCTTGTTGACATATTGAGTGTAATTATGTTTGCAACAGTATCTCAAACAATGCCCATCAAAAGTCCGCTGTGTGTTTATGAAATGCATACATCCTAATTATATACACGTCACGTTTATTATCTCCGTCAACGAAGTTGGGGGAGGTTATGTTTTCGCCCATGATGGTCTCTTTGTTCGTTTGTTTGTGAACAACTTCCTGGTCACAGTTTTACTCGTAGTAGTGACACTTTTAGGGGTTAAATGTAATGTTGAGACGTGGAAGTGATTCAATTTTGAAAGTCTTAGGTCAAAGGTCAAGGTCTAGCTTAAAGAAATGCCCTTTATGAATTATCTTGTTCAGTATGAATACCCATAAACTACTGATGGAATTTTCTTATATATTATGGTTTCACGGAAAATTTCATATATAAAATTTCATCTCCATCATTTTATGGTTTACGAAAAGCAAGTATCACTCACATTGATGTTTTGCGATTATGTCACGATGGATGAAACCTCTACACTTTTCTTTCATTTTTCAATTTCAATTTTTTATTTACGTAGAAAATTTTGTAATAGCGATTTATTTCCCAAGACAACTTGTTTCTGATATGAATTTGAAGGCATATTGCATGGGATTTTAAATTTTCTTTCAATTCCTGCTTAGTTGCGCCTAAAATGTAGTAAATTTCGTAGATTTATGATTTTTTTTTTTTTGCATAATATAAATTCAAAATCTCTTTTAACACAAATATCATACGAACATTATTACTTATTCACAATTTCTATGTGCTATTCTAAAACACTAAATATAATTTCCCTATCATCTTTGCAAATGATTGAACAGTTTAGATATTGTAAGCATGATGATAGCAAAAACGCGACCGTGTTTATAACTAGCATAGTCATACCAACAATACTAGATCATTGAAAGAAAACGATAGTTATAGATAGTAGAAAATGGGAACGATTTTACCGCCCAACAATTTGCAGGCCAGATTATGCTATATCTTGCTAATACATCTTGGGTATACTAAGTAATTTGTTGCTTTTATTTATTAATTTTTAAATAAGAGACCAAAGTTTCATATGAATTTGAAGGCATATTGCATGGGATTTTAAATTTTCTTTCAATTCCTGCTTAGTTGCGCCTAAAATGTAGTAAATTTCGTAGATTTATGGGTTTTTTTTTTGCATGATATAAATTCAAAATCTCTTTTAACACAAATATCATATGAACATTATTATTTATTCACAATTTCTATGTGCTATTCTAAAACACTAAATATAATTTCCTTACTATCTTTGCAAATGATTGAACAGTTTAGACATTGTAAGCATGATGATAGTAAAAACGCGACCGCGGTTATAACTAGCATAGTAATACCAATAATACTCGATCATTGAAAGAAAACGATAGTTATAGATAGTAGAAAATGGGAACGATTTTACCGCCCAACAATTTGCAGGCCAGATTATGCTATATCTTGCTAATACATCTTGGGTATACTAAGTAATTTGTTTCTTTTATTTATTAATTTTTAAATAAGAGACCAAAGTAAAAAGAAAACCTAGCACCTTTCCATTACTCGAAGAATAAGAAAGGAAAAGAATGCACTTTTCCGGGAAGGAAGTAGCCTAATAGATCTCTCATTTTGATGAAGGGAAGCTCATGAGATTCTGCGATTTATTATCAGGATTAAAGCGAATTATTGGATGCTTAGGGGTATGGAGGGGCTTTAATCCGTTGAGACTAGTAACTGACTGCTGGGGAGATGTGCACTTCTGTGTGCCGCTACCCAAGCACTTGTACATACACTTAGTAATTCCTATATCATACATTCCTCCCCAAGATTATAATATTACACGTATAATACGGCCTAGCATACATCTCCCTCCCCAAGATTATAATATTACTCGTAGGATATGGCCTAGCATACATCTCCCACCCTAAAATTATAATATTACACGTATAATATGGCCTAGCATACATCTCCCTCCCCAAGATTATAATATTACACGTGTAATAAGGCCTAGCATACATCTCCCTCCCCAAGATTATAATATTACACGTATAATATGGCCTAGCATACATCTTCCTCCCAAATATAATATAACACGTATAATATGGCCTAGCATACATCTTCCTCCCAAATATAATATAACACGTATAATATGGCCTAGCATACATCTCCCTCCTGAAAATTATAATATTATACGTATAATGTAGCCTATCATACATCTCCCTCCCCAAAAACATAATATTACATGTATAAGAATAATCATAAAAGAAATATACGGATAGGATACAGTATTATGATTTAAAGAAGAGAACAATAGCGCCCCGCCGCCTGGCTACTGTTTCACACAATATAGTACCTCCGTCCTCCGTACCCATTGACATCCAGAAAATCTCTCTAATCCTGTTTTGAATCGTCGAGTGTCATAAGTTTCCCCCCATCAAGAGGAGAGCTCTATTGCTTCCTACCCGGAAAAGTTCCTTTTTCTTCCGCATTCTTCTGATTAGACAAAGGCATTGCATTTTCTATCATTTTGAATAGTGAATATGGATTGGCAGGTGGGAGATATATATATATATATATATATATATATATATATATATATATATATTTATATATATATATAATATATACACATATACATATATATATATATATATATATATATATATATATACATATATATATATATATATATATATATATATATATATATATGCATATATATACATGTATGTATGTATACAGTATCTGAATAATTACATATGTATGCTTTTCAAAAAACATGAATATATATATATATATATATATATATATATATATATATATATATATATATATATAAAGTGTGTATGTATGTATGTAGAGCTTTGAATACACAGATGTACTGTATATATCTGTGAGTGTGTGTGTGTTCAATTCGCATATTGCAACCTTTCTATGTATGATCATAGAATTATTATTATTATTGTTAGCTAAGCTACACCCCTAGTTGGAAAAGCAAGAGGCTCCAACAGGGAAAAATAGCCCAGTGAGGAAAGGAAATAAGGAATAAATAAACTATATGAGAAATAATAAAAAATCAATAAAATATTTTAAAAGCAGTAACGACATCAAGACGTATTTCATTTATAAACTATAAAAAGAATGAAACAGAGCTAGACAGCTGTTATTCATAAATAGCCTTATTACTCCGACATGAATTCTTGGCGAAGAAAACTAATTTGCATTTATATATAGAAGTTTTTGAAATGCGGATTGGACATGAAGCGGGTGAATATCATCCTCTGTATTAAACAATACTTCTGATACTAGGAAGTAGAGTTGGGTAGATGAACCGTTATTATTATTATTATTATTATTATTATTATTATTATTATTATTTGCTAAGCTACAAGGAAAAATAAAATATTTTAAGAATAGTAACATTAGAATAAATATTTGCTCTATAAACTATAAAAGCTCACTCTGCTACTACTACTGCTTTTATTACTACTACTACTACAGCTACTATTACTACTACTAATGATAAGAGTTGTTGATATCACCGCTTTTTTAATGTTTTTTTTTTTCTTTGTTTGGCTGTTACTAGCGTTAAGGGAAACAGACGGATAATTGCTTTACGCGTATTATTTTAGATTCACTCGCGGTTAGATCCGGGTTTGAACACGACCTCCTTTCTGCTGTTTTTGAAAGAACCCTTAGATACTGTAGGTTGTTAATGGAATCAGGAATTCTGCCTTTAATTGGTATTTTTTTGTTGTATTGTGTCTTTGTTTTAGTTCTCATGATTCTTCAATGGTTGATTTGGTTGATAATTATACTGTTGTCATTATTTGGTGGATTAGGTTGACGAGACTCGTGTCTAAGTAATGGTGTTTATTGTATTTGTGATTTTCCTATCGAAAATGGTCTTTGGAATATTTTTGATCGGAATTCTATGACTTATAAATATTTTCTTGTCAAATTTCTAAGGGAGCACAAATATTTATTGAGAGCTTAAAGTTGTTGAATAACACAGCATTTCTCACCTGCATTTTCGTTGAAGTTTGAGCGATGGATCATGTGAAGATTGAGGTCTCGAATCCCTCTGACGTCAGCTGTACCTGATAACCAACTGGAACCTTTTATCCCTAAGGCTCCTCGTGCTTCAGTGCCGATGACGTCATTTCCTATGCAAATAGCGTCGAGTGAAAAGGATTCCTCCCTTCGAGAAATTGACAGAATGAACGTCAAGATGGAGGATGCTGAAATCCTAATCGAATGAGAAGGGACGATCCTTTTTCGAGATCCAGGGAGCAAGTGGGTGGAAAGGGAAGAGAAAATTTGAAAGGGAGTAGGTAGAAGAGAAGGAGCACCAGGAGGGAAAGTACGTGATTGTTTTCAATCCTTTTCTATTATCCTCGATCACGTCCTGTAGACACTATTCTTGTCTCGGATGGAAGACCGTCATCAGAGTTTTGTAGTTAGTCACTGCGTAAAGTATAAGTTGCACTAGGAAACTGGTTGCATCCTTTTCCAACAATGAATGACTCCCCCCCTATCTCTCTCTCTCTCTCTCTCTCTCTCTCTCTCTCTCTCTCTCTCTCTCTCTCTCTCTCTCTCTCTCTCTCTCTGCGTGTCGAGTCATTGCTTTTTGCAATAATGTCTTTCCTTTGATATAAGCATTTTTTTTTTCTGAATGAATGATAGCTTTGACGAACGACAAATATCGCTGAGTTTCAACAGTTTCACATTTTGATGCTTTCAGTGCAGATAGCGACTTTCATGATAGTTTAAATGAGATTCATGGGAGATCAGTATTTAAGTTTTTAGAATTTGATGAAGATTTTATGCAAATACACACACACACACACACACACACATATATATATATATATATATATATATATATATATATATATATATATATATATATATACATATGAATGATATCTTTCTGAGTGGGGATACCTTAACGTGGTGAAAAGGGTTTGTACTAGTCAGGGCCACCCATAGGTATGCTGTAAGCGATCAGACTAAGGTCTACTACCATCACCAGTGCATAGTAGTCTGCGTGGTGATGAAATGGCCAAACTCCAGACATGACCAGACACGAATATGAACATGTCTGAGGCCTTTGCCTTGCAATGGATAAGAAACGCTGCATTTGTTGTTGTTGTTGTCATTGGATATATATATATATATATATATATATATATATACATATGTATGTATTTATTTATTTATATATACTGTATATAATTTATATATATGTATATATATATATATATATATATATATATGTATATGTATATATATATATATATATATATATATATATATATATATAATGTCTGTGTGTATGTATTGATAAGTATACATGATTATATACATGTGTGTGTGTATATACAGTATAATAAGTTATTTTTTACCAATTGTAAGGAGGGAATGGCAGTTAGTTTTAAATAAAAGGTAAACTATAATATAATTATTCTGTACACATCGTGTAAATGCCGAGTCAAAATTGGACAGCCTTAGCATACACTGCTCAATATTCCCACATATTTTATGCATTCTCTCGCTTCCTAGATGTTGAAATCCATTCGTTTAGCTCCGCCGCCATTCTTCTTAACAAACTATTTCTATGCATTTGTCTCTATTCTTTTACTTCATAACAATTTTGGATTTTACATTCTTTCCGACATTTCTTTTGTTTTCCATTATCCGTACGTGGTCCATCCATATCAAAACACTGATCTTATTTCCATGTAGGTTGCACCTTTACCATGTATTCTCTGTGTCTTCCCATTTCTCACACATTCTGTCCTTATATTTTTACATATAGCAAACATTCCATCTACATTCGCCTTTCACTGCATTAGAAATAGGTGATTATGTAACCCTTCCCTACAATATAACCTTCATCTTCCATGTAATTATTCTGTGACTCGTCTCTTCTTTCAGCTATTACAGCATACTCCTTTGGGTTGGATCCCAAATACCTGTAATGATCAATCAGTTACTACATATGTTATTATTTCTCGAAGACAGAAAACTTTCTTATTTTCACCAGACTCGTTCTCTAAACCAGTCACTCTGTCCTTTCACGAGTCAGTGCTATTTTCCCTGTTGGAGTTATTGGGCTTATAGACTCGTACATTTCCAACTATGGTTGTAGCTTAGCAAGTAATAATAATAATAATAATGATTAAGAATACTGATAGCTCTCAACAAAGTACATTTAATCAATCTTCAGCAGCAAACGATAGATTTAAGTATTAATTTCGCGTATCTATTGCATGCTATTATCTTTAACATTATCCTCTTTCGTTTCAGCCAGGAAATGACCTTACATTTTTTCAAGCTCTAATCTTTACATTCATCAAGTTTTCTTAAAGTATAATTGAGAATACATGGACATGTATATATTTTATATATGCACATACACATTATATATGTGTATGTGTATATATATGTATATATACATATATATATAAATATATATATATGTATATATGTATATATATATATATATATATATATATATATATATATATATATATATATATATATATATATACACACACACACACACACCTTTTTGACTGGGGTAGATTAACGTGGTGAAAGGGTTTGCGTATCCTCATGATCAACAAAGCTGTACTGTTCAGGCCACCCATACTAGATTGGTTTACTGTGAGTGATCAGATGAAAATCTTTCCCCATCACCAATCTGTGTTGGCTGGCCGGGTTGAGGAAAACTGGCCAAATCCCCGACACGAATTGACATATATGATGCCTTTGTTTTGCAGTGGACTAGAAACACCTGAATTTATGTATATGTGTGTGTATATACTGTAATATATATATATATATATATATATATATATATATATATATATATATATATATATATATATATATTAGAGAGAGAGAGAGAGAGGAGAGGAGAGAGAGAGAGAGAGAGAGAGAGAGAGAGAGAGAGAGAGAGAGAAGCTCATTCAATTTATTGAATTAGAATTTCTTAAATCTGTGTATTAGGCGTTTCTTTTCCTGTCACAACGATGATAATGCCTTCATTCTTGAAAGGTTTCTATTTTTTGGTTCTCACATTGCACAACGCAGGCTTTTTTGTTATTCCTTCAGGATATGAGACTTTTATATCTCCCTGGAACAAGCCTGATCTGCAAGAAACTGGGAGTGCCCCCACCCCCTTGTACAGGGGAGAGGTGGAATGAATCAGGAAAGTGAGGGATGGAAGGAGAGAACGCCCAATTATATCATAAGCTACAACCCTATTTGGAAAAGCAGGATTATTATTATTATTACTTGCTAAGCTAAAACCCTAGTTGGAAAAGCAGGATGCTATAAGCCCAGGGGCTCCAACAGGGAAAATAGCCCTGTGAGGAAAATAAACAAGGAAAAATAAAAAGTTAAGAAAAGTGATATTAAAATAGATATCTCCTAGATAAACTATAAAAGCTTTAACAAAACAAGAGGAAGAGAAACGAGACAGAACAGCGTGCTCGAGAGTACCCTCAAGCAAGAGAACTCTAACTCAAGACAGTGGAAGACCATGGTACAAAGGCTAGGACACTACCCCAAAACTAGAGAACAATGGTTTGATTTTGGAGTGTCCTTCTAGAAGATCTGCTGACCATAACTAAAGAGTCGCTTCTACCCTTGACAAGAAGAAAGTGACCATTGAACAATTGCATTGCAGTAGTTAACCCCTTGAGCAAAGAAGAATTGTTTGGTAATCTCAGTGTTCTCAGGTGTATGAGGACAGAGGAGAATGTGTAAAAATGGGCCAGACTATTTGCTGTGTGTGTGTTTGTAGAAAATTGAAAAATGAACCGTAATCAGAGAGAAGGATCCAATGTATTACTGTTTGGCCAGTCAAAAGACCCCATAATGCTAGCGGTAGTATCTCAACGGGTGGCCGGTGCCTTTGGCCAACCTACTACCTATAAGTCCAAGGGCTTTAACTGAGAAAATAGCCCAGTAAGGATAGGAAATGAAGAAACAGATAAAGTAGTGTGTCTGACGGTACCCTAAATCATGAGAACTCTAACCTAAGGCAGTGGA
>NC_090754.1:26776312-26791312 GCF_036898095.1 Palaemon carinicauda | reverse complement strand
TTCAAGAACAGTAACAACATTGAAATAAACATTTCCTATATAAACTATAAAAACTTTAACAAAACAAGAGGAAAAGAAATTAGATGGAATAGTGTACCCGAGTGTACCCACAAGCAAGAGAACTCTAACTCAAGACAGTGGAGGGCCATGGTACAGAGGCTATGTCTCTACCTAAGACTAGAGAACAATGGTTTGATTTTGGAGTGTCCTAGAAGAGCTGCTTACTATAACTAGAGTCTCTTATACCCTTATCAAGAGGAGAGTACCCACTGAACAATTACAGAGCAGTAGTTGACCCCTTGAGCGAAGAAGAATTGTTTGGTTAGGACAGAGGATGATCTGTAAAGAATATGCGAGACTATTCGATGTATGTGTAGGTGAAGGGAAAGTGAACCGTAAACAGAGAGAAGGGTCCAATATAGTACTGTCTGGCCAGTCAAAGGACCCCATAACTATATATATATATATATATATATATATATATATATATATATATATATATGTATATATATACATACATATATATATATATATATATATATATATATATATATGTATGTATATATATATACATACATATATGTATATATATATATATATATATATATATATATATATATACACACACACACACACACACACACACATATATATATATATATATATATATATATATATATATATATATATATGTATGTATACTGTATATATGCGTGGGATTTTGATACGCTATTACCCTTAAAGTTTTGTAAATTAAGGAATATTTGTACATATTCAGTGTATGTTTAACTCATGGAATTTTCAACTCTGCAGTCAGTGATAGTGTGTTGGGTGTTTTTCCAACTGTAATATACACGGTGAAGCTAACGAGTTTTCGTGTGGGAGAGAAATTTCCCTTTGAAATCATTAATTACATTTTGCCATTCATTTATTCATTTTTTTCTTTGAACTTTACAATGACCTTTTGTCATTTCGGACAAACGACTCTATTTGCTTTTATGTCATCCTCGAGACAATGGATGCAGCAATGCATTTGACTTTAGTAGCTCTCTCTCTCTCTCTCTCTCTCTCTCTCTCTCTCTCTCTCTCTCTCTCTCTCTCTCTCTCTCTCTCTCTCTGAAGCTAGGCATTTGCTTTGATGAGTTATTTATTTTTCTGTTTTTTTTTCTTCTATTTTCGAAATAGTTTCATTGTTAAAACCATATGGATTGTCGTGTAATAAGAGGGGGGCTTATGCAAGTGTTTTGAGTGGGATTCATTTATAGGAAAAATATAGAAATATACCATTTAAAAGGTCACAAAATTTAAATGTATAGATTTTGCTTTTTTTGTTTCCAAGTAATTGGGATATATTTACAGTGATGAATATTGTCGAGATCAACTTTCATTTCATACATTTTCATACATTCGTTAATTGCCGTGGAAACTTTAACTTATAAATTAGGGATTTATGAAATAGAATCGGGCACGTGGCTCGCCAGTGTAGGAAGTGTCATTTGTTGGACCTCTTATTTAAAGAGCGATGTGATGTTCTGTTCTCGATTATATAAATGTCAAATGGAAAGTGTTTTGGGTGGGTGTGGATTCAGTGGCTTTAAGCAAGGCTCCCATTAATGGCCAAAGTAAAGTTCATAATGGTGTTGAAGTTGAGACGGACACTTCCCGGCCGTGTTACGCATGTGTGTGGGGTAAGCGAGTGCCCTCCCCCCCCCCATCTCCCCCCGAGCCCCACCACCTATTTCACGAGAACGAGGGCAGGCAGCAACGGCGGCCAGGTTGCGTCCCCTGCCAGTAGTATTGCAAAAGCGTTGTTGGGAGGGAGATGTGCAGCCAGTCTCCGGGCTTCTTCGTTAATGACCATTCCCTCTCTTAAACGCTTCGGTGCCTCCTGCCTCATCTACTGCCATTGCTGTCAATAGTGGTTGGTGTTTTACCCGATGTAGAATTTATCTTTAGTGAATAATTGCTGGAAGAAATCGGCGTTTGGCAATTCTGTTGGTGTACCGCAACGCCGCTCCGTGTTGACATTTGGGAAAAGGAGAGAGAGGAAAAAAGAGCACGTGGTAAAGTTCTTTTGTTCTTTTATGTTGCCTTTGAAAGGAATTGGATTATTATAGTGACTGTGAAGTATGTGCAATACTGAGTCTCCCTACATGTCGCCCTGTAGAGAGAGATCTCTCTCTCTCTCTGTAGGGTTCTGGTTGACTCGGGAGAAGAGAGAAAAATGGAAAATAACAGAACTTTTTATTGTAAATGTTTTAAGAATTCCCTTAATGACTTCATGCATTTGACTAGTTATGTTGACTTGTATATTTATATGAATGTTATTCCTTGATTATGTGTTTGTGATATTGTATATCTCATAAGTGTAGAACTGCTGACTTTTATCGAAGGGAATTAATCATAATAACGTACCATTGTCAATCAAGATGTTACAGACACCACATTCATCACACCTACTCTTGTCCTTATAAGTGTTTTAAGGTTATCATCATAACAGGAAGCTTTTATTTGAAACTCAGTTTCTGGGAATGACGAAATCTCTATTGTTAGTGGAGTAGGGGACGTGTACTCATAGTTCTATAGCATGATTTGGCCGATCAATAACTGAACGTTTTTATTTATCATCTACAAAAGATGTATAAAGCTCGAATTAATTTTAAAACGCTGAAAGTTTTTTGTTGGGAGTAAAGAGTGGGCAAAACAATATGAAAAGGCGTCAGGTACACTAGGTCCTTTGACCCTTGTTGCTATAGAGATGCTTTGCACCCAAGCTTCGTTTGTTCTTTTCTCGTTAACTTGTGTTTCACAAAGGACTGAATTGTTTCACCCTTACAAAATAGTATAGCATTTTTATAAAGTACAGTTTTTTTTTTTTTTTTTTTTTTAATTATATTATTTTTTTCAATAAGTTTTTTGTTAGGTTTTGAATAGATAGATGATTCTTGAAGAAACAGTAGTTTCCTCTAACGTTGCATAATACTATATATTTCATTGGTATTTCAGTTTAACAGAAAGCCTAACGGTTAATTCAATATATTTGTATAGCAGAAGTTTGCGATAAATTTTTTTTCATAGTTTACCCTCTCCAAATGGGATTTTATGTAGATGTATTTTACACAAAGATTTTTTTCTGTAATTTGCATGAATTATTTACCAATAAAAACTTTTAGGTAGAAGGTTGGTCAGGGCACTTGCCACCCGTTGAGATACTACCGCTAGAGAGTTATTGGGTTATTTGAATGGCCCGATAGTACTGCATTGGATCCCTCTCTTTGGTTACGACTCATTTTCTGTGCTTACATATACACCGAATAGTCTTTCCTATTCTTTCCACATTCTCCTCTGTCCCCATACATCTGACAACACTGAGATTACCAAACAATTCTTTTTCGCTCAAGGGGTTAACTACGGCACTGTAAAAGGTCAGTGGGTACTTTCCTCTTGGTAAGGGTAGAAAAGAGACTTTAGCTATTGTAAGCAGCTCTTCTAAGAGAAAGACCCTCCAAAATCAAACCATTGTTCTGTAGTCTTGGGTAGTGCCGTAGCCTCTGTACCATGGTCTTTCACTGTTTTTGGTAGAGTTCTCTTGCTTGAGAGTACACTCGGGGACACTATTCTATCTTAATTTTTTTCATCTATTTTTTTATGGGAGGGGGGTTGGTTGGTGGGGGTTTGAAGTTTATTTAAGAAAGATCTATTTAATATTGATACAGTTCTTGAATGTTTTATTTTAATTGTTCATTACTTCTCTTGTAGTCCATTTATTTTATTTTTTGCTTTCATTACTGGGCTGTTTTTCTCTGTTGGAGACCTTGGGGTTATAGCATCCAGTTTTTTGCTAATAGGGTTGTAGCTTAGGTGATAATAATAATAATAATAATAATAATGATAATAATAATAATTGACAGATAGACATTGCTATCTAAACAGTGAGATACATTACTTTAATTACTAGTCGAATAAGAATATCTTCAAGTGTCATAGGAATCATTCTACCCCCCAGACTTTTTTCTTTACCAAGATATTCTTATATTTGCAGAATACATTTTAATAAGACTTTAACTTTATTTCTTAAATGATTATCAATTTTAGACCGACCGCTAAGGCCTGGTCAGGGTAAGAAAATCTTACTCACAACACGAATTAATGGCTCAAAATTATATGGTATGGAACATGGACAGTTTTCAGTTACTACTCTCTACAAGGGGTCTTAGGTTGACTATTGGAAGCAGTTCTCGAAAGCCATAGCTTGAATAATAATCTTGGTTTGGGTAATGAAATTCTCGTGGAGTGTCTTGATTAAGTGTAGGGTTTGATTATTAGGTGTGTGCACTTGTATCCCTTTAGAGGTGAAGCATTAAGAAGTTATATTTCGAAAGATTACAAATTTTAGTACATACAATTTGTAGATTTAGGAGGAACTATTCTAGTACGCTGGTCTGTGCTATTGTAAACCTTCTATCAGTTGATTTTATCAAGCTCCCTTTTAAGATTCCTGCAAAGTTCAATGTCAGAGTTCATTAGATTGAAAATCTTAATATTTATTGTAGAATGAATTCAACAAGAATGTTTTCGCTTCTATTCAAAACGCTGAAAAGTTGTGCCCAGTTTTAAATTCTTAAAGCTCCCTATAGGGGAATTTTGTGAACTGGGTTTAGAGCCATCTTGTGACTATTTGTGTCGCAAAGTGTCATAGCCAAATTTCAATAGATTACTCCTGAATAGGTAGGAACCATCGGAATCTTTTGCTTATATCCGTCAAAACTCTAATGTCTTAAGTTAGGGTTTAGATATATAGGTCTTCAGCTAGGGATTGAATTTAAGTACTTTAGCTGCGACTGGAATCTTTAATGGCTCTATGTTTAACTGGAAACATGAAGTTTTTAGCGGCGAATGGAACCTTCAATGGCTTTAGCTAGGGATGGAGACTTGATGGTCTCTAGCTGGGATTGAAATTTTCATGAATTTCTGTGGGGATGGAGTCTCTAAGGTCTTCCTTTATTATTATTATTATTATTAAATGCTAAGCTACAACCCTAGTTGGAAAAGCAGGATGCTATAAGCCCAGGGGCCCCAACAGGGAAAATAGCTCAGTGAGGAAAGGAAACATGGAAAAATAAAATATTTTAAGAATAGTAACAACATTTAAATAAATATTTCCTATATAAACAATAAAAACTTCAACAAAACAAGAGAAAGAGAAACTAGATACAACAGTGTGCCTGATTGTACCCTCAAGCAAGAGAACTCTAACCCAAGACAGTGGAAGGCCATGGTACAGAGGCTATAGCACTACCCAAGACTAGAGAACAATGGTTTGATTTTGGAGTGTCCTTCTCCTAGAAGAGCTGCTTACCATAGCTAAAGAGTCTCTTCTACCCTTACCAAGAGGAAAGTAGCCACTGAACAATTACATTGCCGTAGTTAACCCCTGGGGTGAAGAAGAATTGTTTAGTAATCTCAGTGTTGTCAGGTGTATGAGGACAGAGGAGAATCTGTAAAGAATAGGCCAGACTATTCGATGTCTGTGTAGGCAAAGGGAAAAAACCGTAACCAGAGAGAAAGATCCAATATGGTACTGTCTGGCCAGTCAAAGGACCCCCTAACTTTCTAGCGGTAGTATCTCAACGGGCGGCTGGTGCCCTGGCCAACCTACTACCTATAAAGGTGGAGCTTAAATCTTTCAGGGCTTTAGACTTGGCTGGAATTATTAAGGTCTTTAGCTTTGACTGGAATCTTTAAAGGCTTTAGCTATTTTTGAAATATTTAGGAACTTCAACTGAACTTTGAAACTCAAGGGTCATCAGCTATGTCTGGAATCTGTAACGGATTTATCTGAGATTGGAATCTTTTAACAGGTATAGCTGCTGGGGAACCTTTCAGGTCTTAACTGTGGCTTGAATCTTTAAGAGCTTTAGCTGGTGCTGGAATCTCTAAAGTCTTCAGTTGATGAAATATTCAAGGGCTTTATCTTTATCTGGAAGCATTGAGTGGTTTAGACGTAACTAAAAACTTTAAGGGCTTCAGCCCTGGCTTGAAATATTAAGGGATTTAGCTGTGGTTGGGGGTTTTAGGGCTTTAGTGGCGCCTGGAATCTTTAAGTCTTTTCTGGGGCTAGAACCTTTTGGACTTTAGCTGCTACTGGAATGATCAAGGGGTTTAGATGAGGGTCACATCTTTAGGGGTATTAGCTGTGACTGGAATATTCAAACACTTTTGATTGGCTAGAAACTTAAGGATCTTTACCGGTGGGCTGGACTTTAATCGTTAGGGTCTTCACATTTGGCAGAAATCCTCGAGTTGTTTAACTGAGGCCTCCATATTTAAGTTATTTAACTGCGGTTAGAATGTTTAAGATCTTAGTGGGGGGGGGGGGTGCTAGAAATTTGAAGTTCTGTAACTGTGGTTGGATCATTTAAAGTCTTTGTCTAAGGCTAGAATTTTTAGAGGTCTTTAGCTTTGGCTGGAATCATAAAAGCCATTAGTTGTGACTGAAATTAGTACGGTCCTTACCTATGGTTGAAATCGTTAGTGTTTGGCATTGAATAGGAATTTTTATGACTTTAGCCGGAGCTAGAATATTAAAGGATTTAAGCTTTGGTTAAAATTTTAAGGGCTTTAGCTACGACCGAAATAGTTTCCGAGGAGTCAAGGTTTAAAGGCCGCTCATGAATAGTAGAGGCAAAGGACAGTGACACTGGCCTATCAAGCAGGCAGTGCCGTAGACATTGACTACAAACACACATGATCTGCACCCAAGCTCCATCTCCACCCAAGCTAGGACCATGGAGGGACAGGCAATGGTGGTTGATGACTCAGTTTAGGCTCCCCCAAATCCATCTTTTTAGCTTGCAAGGATTGTGAGGTTGCAGTGACCAAAGGATCACCAGGCAAGAACTTTACCAACACACACATATGTATAGATATATATACATCCATATATATATATATATATATATATATATATATATATGTATATATATATATACGTGTATATATATATATATATATATATATATATATATGTATATATATATATATACGTGTATATATATATATATATATGTATATATATATATATATATATATATATATATATATATACACCGAAGACATGATACCGTGCAGAGGCTATGGCACTACCCAAGTCTAGATAACCATGGTTTGATTTCGGAGTGTCCTTCTCCTACTGTAGAAGAGCAGATTGCCATAGCTAAAGAGTCTTCTAACATAACCTAGAGGAAAGTAGTCACTGAACAATTACAGTGCAGTAGTTAACGCCTAGAGCAAAAGAGAATTGTTTGGTTATCTCAGTGTTGTCAGGTGTATGAGAACAGTAGAATCTAAAGAATATGGCTGAATATGTTGGGTATGTGTAGGCAAAGGAAAAATGAGCCGTAACTAGAGAAGGATCCAGTGTAGTACTATCTGGCCAGTCAAAGGACCCACCAACTCTCTAGCCGTACTATCTTAAAGGGTGGCTCGTGCCTTGGCTAAACTACCACTTGTAATTAGTCAGTGGCTAACAAATGATTAGTACTAGATTCTACATATATATATATATATATATATATATATATATATATATATATATATATATATATATATATATATATAAAATCTGTGTGCGTTTATCATACCTCTTTAATGGATAAGTGGTACAAGAATTTGACCGTAGATACAGGATCTCCTCTGTAACAGCAATGCATTAGCATACCACTATATTTTACTGGTATATACAAAATGATAATGGCATTGTTTACTAGTAGTTCGTCCTATTTCTTACATTCCTGGGATGCTGTTAACGAGTTCAGCTCTGTTATTCTTTATGATAGAAGATTAATTGATATTTTTTAACAACATCCTTACATTATAATATTAGTTTTACATTTTTCTTATCAATTCATTGATTGTATTCATTCTTTCGTTATATTGTTTTGATCGGGTACCTAGATCTTTATCACTTTGTGACGTCATTTATGTCGTTTTTTTTGTATAAATAGGAAATATGCAGGAGAAATATTATGCTATAATTATGTTATTAAGAGAAATATAATTGAATCTTTATAATGAAGAAAAACTGAATAAAACTAGTTAACAGTAGCTCGGTAATGTGCAAATTGGACAAACTGCTTGTAAACAATGTCATAAATTATTTCGTAAATAGCTGTATACGATTTTTTGTGTTGCTGTTGCATAGGTTACTATGTGGCTGTACTCAAAATTTTGTATTACTCAGCACTTGAAGAATTACGATACAAAACGTGCGATTGTTAACTGCTGTTTATTTATTTTCTCGATAACATCATTCTCTCTCTCTCTCTCTCTCTCTCTCTCTCTCTCTCTCTCTCTATCTCTCTCTCTCTCTCTCTCTCTCTCTCTCTCTCTCTCTCTCTCTCTCTCTCTCTCTCTCTCTTTCTGTGCGTTTTTATTTGGTACATAGCATTTAGGTGCTCCTAAGGACAAAGAGATAGGGTACTGCTTGTATTATATCATGCAAAAAAAAGTATGAATTGAAGGTCTTGTCAGTATCTATGCATTTAACATGTATAACTCCCTTTTCTGTCAGGTGTAACAAGGCATAGCCATAGCAATTTTTGCTATCATTCGTTCTCACGTAATAAAACTTCGGCGAAATTTAAAAATTTTCTGCTCTGAACTCCAACGATTAAGTCAGAGGTTTTCTTGGTGCATATCTTCACCAATTTCAAGATTGAGTCTATTTTTGTGTCCTGTCCTGTTTTTAGATGTCAACCTACAAATAGTCTTTTAGTCAATATGTCCCTTGGGGAAATTTTAGGTGAGAGTGTTATGGTTTAATGTGGTTTTAAATTTTCATCTGTTTCATAGATTTTATATGATTTTATTATTTTACTATATTTTACTTTAATATATATATTAATGTTTTGTACTCACTACTCACTCCGGTGGTACTTAGGCCACATTTTGACCCATGACCGCTCGTGATAGGATTTTCCACTCTTCTCTATCCTGTGCCTGATGGAACCATTCATTCGGGTTTCCCCCAGAGATTCTTACATCCTCCTCCAAGCATCTTCTCCAATTTTTTCTTGGCCATCCTACAGGTCTTCTTCCAGCAACCTCAGCCAAGGATATCCTCTTTGGAGCTTTATCCTCATCCATACGAGCCATGTGTCCTGCCCATTAATATTTTGTACTAAGATATATACGCGTTGAATGGCCTTGCGGCTCCGGCGCTTGGCTTCGGGCCAAAAATTTCATAAATCAATCAAACAAATTTTAGTGTTTACCATAATTTAAGAATTTCCTGATGCCACAAGACGTTTCCATAGTGAGAAGTTTCATTGCAATTGAAATATTATCGGTTCTCAGCTGTCGAGATTTGTTGCCGGAATTAAAGAGGCAATGCGAAGTTTAGTAAACAAATTGCCATCTTATCGTCGATGGTAAATGTCAAAACATGCTTCGTGACAGAGCTTTGTGTAATTACAAATATCAAACAGTCAATACTAATTGACTTTCACTTTCATCTTTTCATATGAATTAAAACATTGTACTTCGGCACCTTTGATCCTCAATTAGGTTTTTGTTTGGGAAATTATATCAAAGGAATATTAAGCTTTTTGGTAAAGTAGATAAAGTTTTGGATAATTTCAGTGAACATCTTTGTAAAAAGGTTTATTATTCCCACTAACGAACGAGATCTGTTTTCTTTCTGTGTATTTTGTTTGTTTGTGTAATAGAGTTTTTAAAAGTGTCCTGTGGTTTCAGTGGTACAAATTAAAATGCCGTAAAGTATTTGCAAACGAATTAATTATGTCAATTTTCCTCTGTTTCTAAGTTTTTTTTATAGAAGATTAACGGTCTTGAAGCTAGGAGTTGGGAGTAATCTCTATTTCGTTTTATACAGTTTATTGTGTTTTGTGAAGATGCTAAATTTGATTTGGTCAACGTTTGTTTTCGTGATTAGTCTTCCCTTTATGGAAACATGGATTTCTACTTTCTCTTCAAAGAGAACAATTGTTTGGTCCATTTTATTGCATCACAGATGTTATACTTAGCTACGGTGGAAATTATTCTCGTTCCAGTGTTGTCTACTTGTGAATAATTTGACCTATTCACCTTGGAGATATAGTTCATTAGGAAATCCAAATTGGTTAAGACAAAATGAAAGAAAAAAATCGCCAAAATAAAAGTTATTTGATCGCCCAGTTGAAAAATATTCATAAAACGACATCAGAATTTCTTTAATTCTGTCAGGAATATTTTTCAATATTTTTCAAATAACTTTCTTTTTTTCTTTCATTTTGTCTTGACTAATTTAGAATTTCTAATAGACTATATTTCCAAGGTGAACAGGTAAAATTATTCTTCTTGTTTGATGACTGTTCTTGTGGTCAGTCAATTTCCTAAAATAGATTAATGTTCAAGATTTTCGTTTTGACTGTTACCAATGCAAAATCAAGATTATATTGTTTTACCTGCCAAAGCCTTTTGATAGACTGCTAAAAAAATCACAGTTAAGTTACGAATTTTTAATCAGAATTGTATTACGGAATGATTTTTTATTTATTAACTTTATGTTATTGGAGTTTTTTCCTTAACAATTTCCTGTTGGTCATGATTTGCACCATTGATACGCATTTCTACGGATTTCTCTCTTCGTTGATTTTTCTTTTTTTGTTTTTATGTTTGACGTAACTCTTTATAAGAAAATAAAAATGATTGATACAGACTCATATGGAATAATCTTACAGAACACTTAAGTTGTGCAAATACTTACTTTCCGGGTTTTTAAAAGTGTAATTATATCTATCAGGGTTCAATAGTCTCTCTCTCTCTCTCTCTCTCTCTCTCTCTCTCTCTCTCTCTCTCTCTCTCTCTCTCTCTCTCTCTCTCTCTCTGATTATCCATTCCTTCATTCATTATCCGTTTAGTAGACTAATCGTACAATTGAATATTCTTATATTCTCGGACTACATCGATGAACAGAAAGGAAAGATTCCGTTGTACCCAGGAAATCTGAACAATTTCCTGATCTACGAAAATTTCGTTCCATATAAGTATATTTTACCTAAATAAAAAAGTAGGATCTCAATGTATTACCTCTTCTGCATGCGCCACCACCTGTATGAATTTGCTTGATCAAATTGCATTGTGCTGGAAACAACAGTGAACATCAAAGCAGCCTTTTTATTTCGTCAGTTGCATTCAGCTGCGTTATACCTTTGAAAGGCCCAGAGCTTGAAAAGATTCCCTGGCCGGCGATCTTTCGATCTGGATAATTAATTCGAAACGAGTTCGTTAGTGGCGATTAGATATCGATTGGGATTTAAAATGTCTTGTTTATTTCCTGACTCGCTTTGTTGATCCGTAACTTTTTCTCCTCACCCGAGGTGTACCATTATAGTTGCAGGTGACCTCCTTACCTTTGAGACCTACTCAGTCTCGTTTCCCTATTCCTCTCTCTCTCTCTCTCTTCTCTCTCTCTCTCTCTCTCTCTCTCTCTCTCTCTCTCTCTCTCTCTCTCTCTCTCTCTCTCTCTCTCTCTCTCTCTTTCAATCAATATTCCGAACAGAAAATGAAATCTGCACTGTTCGTTCGACTGGAAATGAACTTATAATAGGTTACCCACTACATATCGGCGCACAGTGGAATGGGGAAAATAGGTTTTACTTTCTGGCTGATTAGACGAAGTACTGGTGGAATATTAAAAGCCATATAATGGACATGTCGCTAAATACATGACACACTTTATTCAGGGCATTGCTGCTTATAATAGAATATCATCCCTATGAAATCGGCAAAATGGAGTTGGTGTGAAGGTTAAATCTAACTTCAATAAGAATCCTGTACTATAGGTTTCTTTGTAGTGGGTTGTCTTTTATTTGCATGAGACTTCTTTCTCGGGATTCCTTATACGTGAATCTTCCACCTCAAGCTGCTTTTTCGTATCTGATATTTGAATATTTCTGATGCTTTGAAATTACGATTACATGCCTAAAGCTGTTTAACATCTGCAAGGTTTCTTCTTTTTCAATATACTTAGCAAATTTCTTTAAAGTGGCTTTTGCTTAAATGACTAGCAAAGGATGACATAGTCTCTCTCTCTCTCTCTCTCTCTCTCTCTCTCTCTCTCTCTCTCTCTCTCTCTCTCTCTCTCTCTCTCTCTCTCTCTTCCGTCCTTGCTTTAATGACCAATAAGCAAGTCTTTCCTTAGTGAAGGGCTCAACTCCTTATGCCCAGGATTGTTATCCACGTGTAAGACGATGCTTTTTAATTGGGAGAGAAAGAAAGAGAGAGAGAGAGAGAGAGAGAGAGAGAGAGAGAGAGAGAGAGAGAGAGAGAGAGAGAGAGAGAGAGAGAGAGTCTAGCTTTACATTGAAATACTTTCTTTTTTAATGAGAAATTTTCCTGGTATTTGAAAGGTCAGTACCTGATAACGTAGATTTTTCTCTTCTAGCTGTTATGAAAAACCCTCGGAATTTTCAGGTGTCATAACAGTGGCTCAACATCAAAGCCATTTTTCATTATGAGATCACATTGTAATGTATTGTACATTACCTGTGGATATTTATCTGTAATTAATTAGAGCGAATTTATGTACTTTTAATCTCACGACACAAATTTAATTCGTAGCTTTAAATTCACACGAAATACATAAGCCTTATTATTTGACAGATTTATTTGCAGCTGAAATAATGAAAGGGGTTTTCCCTATGATTCTTTGGTATAAGTATTATATATATATATATATATATATATATATATATATATATATATGTATATATATATATATATATATATATATATATATATATATATTTATATATATATTGTATATATACTGTATATAGATATGTTTATATATGTGTATATATATATATATATATATATATATATATATATATAATATGGAAGAATGCAAAATGAAGAAATAAACAGCGAAAGGTAAGCGCCGTCCAGGTTAGATTAAGTGGACGCTGAAGAGCAAAGACAACAGGACTTAAGTTTTGGGGTGTGATATTGTATTGAGTATATTTGTAGTTCATTCGTTTTTCCTTTTGAAGGTCTTTTATATTCTTCTATAGCGGCTTAAATTTCATGCTGTGAACCGAACCGGAATAATTACAAACCGAGACTGTATTTGATATCACAATAGAGCCACATGAAGAGTCATTATATCAACTACTGGATGTGCTAACATATCCCAGGGAATCACGTGCAATATTGAAGTTTATGCAAAGGTATAATATCGCATATAGAAATCATAACACCCCTTTGTGTGGTGCTACAAGTCAAGATAAGATCACTGTCTCGGTTTATTTGGGTCATTTGTGCGTACAATCTGCCCAGTGTTTGATAAAATTCAAGTTTCGTTCTTATTCAAATTGCTTATATTTTCTACAAGTTTTTTAAGGAGTTCCGTCGAATATTATAGTCAAAAATTTTTTTTTTTTTTTTTTTTTTTTTAAGCAATCCCCTTGGATTAAACCTTGCTCCATCTTTCGATATATCTTGCCAAATGATTTCAATAATGCTGTTGTCATTAGAGAGACTTCAAATGATGGCATTGTGATTTCCCTCGGAAATAATGACCGGTTTTATAAAGACGAACAAATAATGTAGGAAATGTGCTTAGTAGCGTACTTGGAAATGACAGATATATCGGACGTAACCTAGTTACCTCCAGCCTCGCCATTCAGGTTGTTGGTGTTTAAGGTTACACCACCGAGTCACGGACATTAGTGCCAGTCCCTCATCACTATTATTATTATTATTATTATTATTATTATTATTTTTATTATTATTACTAGCTAAGCTACAACCCTAGTTAGAAAAGCAAGATGCTATAAGCAGAAGATTCTCTCTAGCTATGGTAAGCAGCTCTTCTAGGAGAAGGACACTCCAAAATCAAACCATTGTTCTCCAGTCTTGGGTAGTGTCATAACCTCTTTACCTTGGTCTTCCACTGTCTTGGGTTAGAGTTCTCTTGCTTGAGGGTACACTCGGGATTTATTCTATCTTATTTCTCTTCCTCTTGTTTTGTTAAAGTTTTTATATTTTATATAGGAGATATTTATTATGATGTTACTCTTCATTGAATGTTTTATTTTTTCCTTGTTTCCTTTTCTCACTGGGCTATTTTCCCTGTTAGTTATAGCATCTTGCTTTTCCAACTAGGATTGTGTCTTAGCAAGTAATAATAATAATGATAATAATAATAATAATAATAATAATAATAATAAAATTAAATTTTTATTGATGGAATGTTTCGTTCTTGAATGACGAGAGAAATCTTAACAAGGCAGATAGATATTGCACATTAAGTAGAAAGGGAACAAAAAGCAAAAAACTGGGAGGTGAAATTGATGAGGGATTCGACAAAGATTCCTCGCAACCATTTGTACTCGATAGTGAGACGTGATAGTCACTCCTTCATGGATCGCCATCCTCTCCTTCAAAGTCTAGCATTTTATTTATTTTCTTCTTCTCCAGTAAAGTTTATCCTTTTTAAACTCTCCATCGTTTCTTTCAATCTCCACCCCCCCCCCCGTAATTCTTACTCTTTTTCAACAAATATAACTTTTCATCCAACCCTTGAATTTATTTATCCAAAATTATCACCACCTTTTATTGTAACCTCCTCTCTCTCTCTCTCTTTCTCCTCCAACCCATTCTTCTATTCAACCAATTCCGACCTTTTTCCATCTACCTCTCAATGTTTTTCTTCCAATCCCTTTCTATATTTAACTCCCAACCTGTGTTTGTGATCCAATCATCGAGGTTTTCTTCCAACGAGCTCCGACATTTCTTGATTTACCTCCCAACTGCTGGGTTTCCCCCGGACGACAAGCCATGTCTTTGACGACAAGCCCCGGCTATTTGTGGAAACAAAATAGAATCCTTCAATAAAGACGACGAGAATCTCATGCTTTCCCTTATCGTTGCTAATGTTATTTCGAGACAATACCGACTGAAGACTATTCTTAAGCTTGGGAGCCGAGATAAGAG
>NC_090754.1:26761646-26775812 GCF_036898095.1 Palaemon carinicauda | reverse complement strand
TCTCTTCTTAGATAGCCGATGCCCCACCGTCCTCCTCCTGTGCGTGCGCAACACAGCAACAGCAGCAGTAGCAGCAACGGCAGCAGCAGCAGTAGCGGCGGCAGCAGCATCAGCAGCAGCAGTTGCAGTAGCAGCGGCAGCAGCAGCAGCGGTAGCAGCAGCAGTAGCAGCAGCCCGTCGTGCTTCCTATGACGAAATAGAGAAATTCAGACAGATGATTGAAATGTAGCTTTTTTAATCTCTTTTGTTCTTTTTGGAAAGGATGATAGAATCATTACCCAAACTATTTTAGGATAAGGTGTAGTCACTCTTTGGATATTCTTAAATAGATGTGAAAGAGTACTTTAAACTTGTAGTTTTGATTAGGTTGTGATAGGTGTTCTTAGCTTTGCTGTCATGAGAAAGAAAATATAAGAGAAAATATATTCATAGCTGTTGCTTTGATGTGATGTTGAGCTAATTGATGTATATGTCTTTTAGGGAATTCAAGTTTCATAAATATTTATATTCTAACCCATATATATATAGATATTTATATATAAAGAATATATAATTAAATACATTATTGAAGCGATTGATAATTTATACTGTTATAGGCAAGGAAAAGGTCCTTGACAGTTGCTTCTTGTGATAGGGAGTGGGAGAAGAAAGTCTCATTACTTGTGACACTAGGGATATTTACTCATACACGAAATGGGCTCTCCATGAACTAGAACGTTTGGCGTTTTTATATAAACATACTGTTTCAGGAAAAACAATTCAGTATAGTTAGAGAAGGGAAGCACAACCACCCATCAGTCATTTTGCTGCTTCACGGCAAGTGGCCCTGCGGTCAGTTCCTTGTCTTTCACAAAGAGTCCAGACCCCACATGCTTTGTAAATGGTGTTTGAGTCCTTGCAACCCCCCACTACACCTGTAGGGAACATGTTAAAAGTCATGGAAAGTATGCAAAACATTTCGATCCAGGTGAAGTACAAAACATGTCGAAGACTTCGGAAGGGCATGTCCCGCGAGCAGGCTCACGAGATGCGAAGGGAGCAGCAGCATAGGTTAGGCTCGCGTGCCGAACTACGATTAAGCAAACTGGCCGAAAAGAAACTAGCCGAGGAGAAAGGTAAATGCAGACATCATAATAATCGTAGTCTTTATTATAGTTAGTATTATCATACTGTAATCATCTCTTTCCTCCCAGATTTGAGCAATTGTTAATTTTTCTTAAGATGCTGTTGATTATTTTGATTTGTTCACGAGCAATTTATATATATATTACATTTAATCCTGTATGCCCTGTTTAGTGAGATGAAACAAAGACAACCGAACTGATCATTTTGGTAATCATATTGACAGTTTAACCCGTGATTGGGGTCACACGTAGGAAGTGGTGAAAATGCTTACTTCGTAAAGCTAAGACATTTCGTTATATGACCCCTGAACATTAATAACTTTTTTTCCGCTATCTATGGGTAACCGGAACTTTGACAAGCTAGCCTGCCATAGCAATGGCTATCTGTTTATGCATATTACCTGGAAATGCAGGATCCTATTTCACTAAACATAAAAAAAAAACTCATTCAGTTAGATTGATTACTAACAATTTCAAGATTATTCTCTGTAGTGGCCACATGTTACTTGTCTGTATCATAAAATAAATGTTTTTTAAAATATGACTGGCGTTATAGTTTTCGAGATAGGCTCCCCTTTTTTTATCATAAACAATTAATTCATATCCCACTCTAGCATTAGTATATGATAGCTCTTGGTTTAGGATGACTTCAGAACTGATCTATTGGTTTTCGATACATGAATGGAAAGTCTCACAGACGCCATTAACGCAGACTCACATTGTCTGCGTTCTGTTGCGTGAATAAACAATAGATATTTTTCGGTCAATGAATCCCCGCAACTGGTAATGCCACCCACTATGTAAGCCAATCCATTTCAATTTGTAATGACGGGGATTCTAAAGGAAGCAATAGGTGAAACTGGAAAAAGTGAATAATATGCCGTTTCTGACCTGTTAGTTTTTTTTTTCGGAGGTTTCTTAGATAGCGGACCCAGTTTTGTGAATGTGACTTGATAAACATTGATAAATTAATGCTGACATTTGCAGTTTCCATCAGAATATGTTGAAAATGTTGATGTTAAAAGTTTTTCAACTATCTGTTAACAGTCTCATCTGAGTTTATAATTGTCCATTTTGGTCATAGTGAGTATGCAATAATCTTCCGTCTGCAGTAAGTAGGACCGCCAGGTAGGTTAGTGTTTTGAGTTCTTATCTGTGTCCATATTACTATAATATTCATGTAGTGTCTGTCTTGTTATTATCAACCTGATGTGTTGTGTGGTAAGCAGCGAACTCATCTCCTTATTAACTATCCTGTGAATCTCCCTTTTGTTGGACAGAGGTAATATTGGCCATCTAAATTAATGCTCTTTATGCCTGAACTTTCATTTGACACGTTTTAGCTTATAAGGATCAATGGTAGGAACAGGCTGTTTTGAATAGATCAACGGAATTTTAACCTTAATGACGCTAGAGAGAGAGAGAGAGAGAGAGAGAGAGAGAGAGAGAGAGAGAGAGAGAGAGAGAGAGAGAGAGAGAGAGAGAGAGAGAGAGCAGCTGAGATTTATTTTGAATGAATTTTGAATGAGAACTGGAGGCAAATAGGAGAAAATATGGAGGAAAATTGGGATGAGAAATATAATAAGATTACATTTCGAGATTTTGTTGGTGTTTTCAGATTAATAATTATTGCAGGTGAAGGTAGAGCAAGGGGAAGGGGATATTGCAGGTGATGGTAGAACAATGGGAAGGGAATATTGCAGGTGATGGTAGAGCAAGGCGAAGGGGATATTCCTGGTAATGGTAGAGCAAGGGGAAGGGGATATTGCAGATGATGGTAGAGCAAGGCGAAGGGGATATTCCTGGTAATGGTAGAGCAAGGGGAAGGGGATATTGCAGGTAATGGTAGAGCAAGGGGAAGGGAATATTGCAGGTGATGGTAGAACAATGGGAAGGGAATATTGCAGATGATGGTAGAGCAAGGCGAAGGGGATATTCCTGGTAATGGTAGAGCAAGGGGAAGGGGATATTGCAGATGATGGTAGAGCAAGGCGAAGGGGATATTCCTGGTAATGGTAGAGCAAGGGGAAGGGGATATTGCAGGTAATGGTAGAGCAAGGGGAAGGGAATATTGCAGGTGATGGTAGAACAATGGGAAGGGAATATTGCAGATGATGGTAGAGCAAGGGGAGAAGGGGATATTGCAGGTGATGGTAAACCAAGGGGAAGGGGAAATTGCAGGTAATGGTAGAGCAAGGGGAAGGGAATATTTCAGGTGATGGTAGAGCAAGGGTAAGGGAATTTTGCAGGTGATGGTAGAGCAATAGGAATAGAATATTGCAGGTGATGGTAGAGCAATAGGAATAGAATATTGCAGGTGATGGTAGAGCAAGGGGAAGGGAATATTTCAGGTGATGGTAGAGTAAGGGTAAGGGAATTTTGCAGGTGATGGTAGAGCAATAGGAATAGAATATTGCAGGTGATGGTAAAGTAAGGGTAAAGGAATATTGCAGGTGATGGTAATGCAATGGGAAGGGGAAATTGCAGGTAATAGTAGAGCAAGGGGAAGAGGATATTTCAGGTGATGGTAGAGCAATGGGAATGGAATATTGCAGGTGATGATAGAGCAAGAGGAAGGGGATATTGCAGGTGATGGTAGAGCAAGGGGAAGGGAATATTGCAGGTGATGGTAGAGCAATGGGAATGAGATATTGCAGGTGAAGGTAGAGCAAGAGGAAGGGGATATTGCAGGTGATGGTAGAGCAAGGGGAAGGGAATATTGCAGGTGATGGTAGAGCAAGGGGAATGAGATATTGCAGGTGAAGGTAGAGCAATGGGAATGGAATATTGCAGGTGATGGTAGAGCAAGGGGAATGGAATATTGCAGGTGATGGTAGAGCAAGGGGAATGAGATATTGCAGGTGATGGTAGAGCAAGGGGAAGGGAATATTGCAGGTGATGGTAGAGCAATGGGAATGGAATATTGCAGGTGATGGTAGAGCAAGGGGAATGAGATATTGCAGGTGATGGTAGAGCAAGGGGAAGGGAATATTGCAGGTGATGGTAGAGCAATGGGAATGGAATATTGCAGGTGATGGTAGAGCAAGAGGAAGGGGATATTGCAGGTGATGGTAGAGCAAGGGGAAGGGAATATTGCAGGTGATGGTAGAGCAAGGGGAATGAGATATTGCAGGTGAAGGTAGAGCAATGGGAATGGAATATTGCAGGTGATGGTAGAGCAAGGGGAATGGAATATTGCAGGTGATGGTAGAGCAAGGGGAATGAGATATTGCAGGTGAAGGTAGAGCAATGGGAATGGAATATTGCAGGTGATGGTAGAGCAAGGGGAATGAGATATTGCAGGTGAAGGTAGAGCAATGGGAATGGAATATTGCAGGTGATGGTAGAGCAAGGGGAATGGAATATTGCAGGTGATGGTAGAGCAAGGGGAATGAGATATTGCAGGTGAAGGTAGAGCAATGGGAATGGAATATTGCAGGTGATGGTAGAGCAAGGGGAATGGAATATTGCAGGTGATGGTAGAGCAAGGGGAATGAGATATTGCAGGTGAAGGTAGAGCAAGGGGAATGGAATATTGCAGGTGATGGTAGAGCAAGGGGAAGGGAATATTGCAGGTGATGGTAGAGCAAGGGGAATGAGATATTGCAGGTGAAGGTAGAGCAAGGGGAATGGAATATTGCAGGTGATGGTAGAGCAAGGGGAATGGAATATTGCAGGTGATGGTAGAGCAAGGGGAATGGAATATTGCAGGTGATGGTAGAGCAAGAGGAAGGGGATATTGCAGGTGATGGTAGAGCAAGGGGAAGGGAATATTGCAGGTGATGGTAGAGCAAGGGGAATGAGATATTGCAGGTGAAGGTAGAGCAAGGGGAATGGAATATTGCAGGTGATGGTAGAGCAAGGGGAATGGAATATTGCAGGTGATGGTAGAGCAATGGGAATGGAATATTGCAGGTGATGGTAGAGCAAGAGGAAGGGGATATTGCAGGTGATGGTAGAGCAAGGGGAAGGGAATATTGCAGGTGATGGTAGAGCAAGGGGAATGAGATATTGCAGGTGAAGGTAGAGCAATGGGAATGGAATATTGCAGGTGATGGTAGAGCAAGGGGAATGGAATATTGCAGGTGATGGTAGAGCAAGGGGAATGAGATATTGCAGGTGAAGGTAGAGCAATGGGAATGGAATATTGCAGGTGATGGTAGAGCAAGGGGAATGAGATATTGCAGGTGAAGGTAGAGCAATGGGAATGGAATATTGCAGGTGATGGTAGAGCAAGGGGAATGAGATATTGCAGGTGAAGGTAGAGCAATGGGAATGGAATATTGCAGGTGATGGTAGAGCAAGGGGAATGGAATATTGCAGGTGATGGTAGAGCAAGGGGAATGAGATATTGCAGGTGAAGGTAGAGCAATGGGAATGGAATATTGCAGGTGATGGTAGAGCAAGGGGAATGGAATATTGCAGGTGATGGTAGAGCAAGGGGAATGAGATATTGCAGGTGAAGGTAGAGCAAGGGGAATGGAATATTGCAGGTGATGGTAGAGCAAGGGGAAGGGAATATTGCAGGTGATGGTAGAGCAAGGGGAATGAGATATTGCAGGTGAAGGTAGAGCAAGGGGAATGGAATATTGCAGGTGATGGTAGAGCAAGGGGAATGGAATATTGCAGGTGATGGTAGAGCAAGGGGAATGGAATATTGCAGGTGATGGTAGAGCAAGAGGAAGGGGATATTGCAGGTGATGGTAGAGCAAGGGGAAGGGAATATTGCAGGTGATGGTAGAGCAAGGGGAATGAGATATTGCAGGTGAAGGTAGAGCAAGGGGAATGGAATATTGCAGGTGATGGTAGAGCAAGGGGAATGGAATATTGCAGGTGATGGTAGAGCAATGGGAATGGAATATTGCAGGTGATGGTAGAGCAAGAGGAAGGGGATATTGCAGGTGATGGTAGAGCAAGGGGAAGGGAATATTGCAGGTGATGGTAGAGCAAGGGGAATGAGATATTGCAGGTGAAGGTAGAGCAATGGGAATGGAATATTGCAGGTGATGGTAGAGCAAGGGGAATGGAATATTGCAGGTGATGGTAGAGCAAGGGGAATGAGATATTGCAGGTGAAGGTAGAGCAATGGGAATGGAATATTGCAGGTGATGGTAGAGCAAGGGGAATGAGATATTGCAGGTGAAGGTAGAGCAATGGGAATGGAATATTGCAGGTGATGGTAGAGCAAGGGGAATGGAATATTGCAGGTGATGGTAGAGCAAGGGGAATGAGATATTGCAGGTGAAGGTAGAGCAATGGGAATGGAATATTGCAGGTGATGGTAGAGCAAGGGGAATGGAATATTGCAGGTGATGGTAGAGCAATCGGAATGAGATATTGCAGGTGAAGGTAGAGCAAGGGGAATGGAATATTGCAGGTGATGGTAGAGCAAGGGGAAGGGAATATTGCAGGTGATGGTAGAGCAAGGGGAATGAGATATTGCAGGTGAAGGTAGAGCAAGGGGAATGGAATATTGCAGGTGATGGTAGAGCAAGGGGAATGGAATATTGCAGGTGATGGTAGAGCAAGGGGAATGGAATATTGCAGGTGATGGTAGAGCAAGAGGAAGGGGATATTGCAGGTGATGGTAGAGCAAGGGGAAGGGAATATTGCAGGTGATGGTAGAGCAAGGGGAATTGAATATTGTTGGTGATGGTAGAGCAAGAGGAAGGGAATATTGCAGGTGATGGTAGAGCAAGGGGAATTGAATATTGTTGGTGATGGTAGAGCAAGAGGAAGGGAATATTGCAGGTGATGGTAGAGCAAGGGGAATTGAATATTGTTGGTGATGGGAGAGCAAGAGGAAGGGAATATTGCAGGTGATGGTAGAGCAAGGGGAATTGAATATTGTTGGTGATGGTAGAGCAAGAGGAAGGGAATATTGCAGGTGATGGTAGAGCAAGGGGAATTGAATATTGTTGGTGATGGTAGAGCAAGAGGAAGGGAATATTGCAGGTGATGGTAGAGCAAGGGGAATTGAATATTGTTGGTGATGGTAGAGCAAGAGGAAGGGAATATTGCAGGTGATGGTAGAGCAAGGGGAATTGAATATTGTTGGTGATGGTAGAGCAAGAGGAAGGGAATATTGCAGGTGATGGTAGAGCAAGGGGAATTGAATATTGTTGGTGATGGTAGTGCAAGGGGAATGGAATATTGCAGGTGATGGTAGAGCAAGAGGAAGGGAATATTGCAGGTGATGTTGCAGGAAGAGTAAGGGAATATAGCTGGTGATGGTAGAGCAAGGGGAATTGAATATTGTTGGTGATGGTAGAGCAAGGGGAATGGAATATTGCTGGTGATGGTAGAGCAAGGAGAATGGAATATTGCAGGTGATGGTAGATCAAGGGGAATGAAATATTGCAAGTAGTGTTAAAGCAAGAAGAAGGGAATATTTCAGGTGATGGTAGAGCAAGAAGAAGGGAATATTTCAGGTGATGGTAGAGCAAGAAGAAGGGAATATTTCAGGTGATGGTAGAGCAAGGGGAAGGGAATATTGCAGGTGATGATAGAGCAAGGGGAAGGAAATATTGCAGGTGATGGTAGTGCAAGGGGAATGGAATATTGCAGGTGATGGTAGAGCAAGAAGGGAATATTTCAGGTGATGGTATAGGAAGGGGGAGGCAATATTGCAGGTGATGATAGAGCAAGGGAAATGGAATATTGCAGGTGATGGTAGAGCAAGAGGAAGGTAATGGAAGCTGTAAGGGAAGATATGGAACAGCTGATAGGGAATCTCGGTTGTTGATGTGAATGAATGGAAATGGTTTCGGAAGAGTTAGTGGTTTCAAAAGAGTTGCATGATTGAAAATCTGATGTGAATCAGAATACCATGAAGTCTATTCTGGTTGCTATAACTGTTAGGACACCCGAAACAATAGCCCAAAAATTGGTGTAGTCTTTCCGTGAAAATAACTGGTTTAATTTTTTTTTTCTCCATGGTGTTTGGTTGGTTAAATAGCGGAAACAGAGGTTTCATGGTGTGCTAGTTAGAAGTGAATGGTTTAATGCATACAGTATAAGGGAGGAGGTGCGCTTGTATATGATTATGAAACTTGTGATTTTATTTCACTATCTATTTGCAGGAGTTTCTTTCTCAATGGTACAGCTACAGAATGAATGGGGAAGTTACTAATGTCATGTTATCAAAAGATTACTCTCTTTTTGGAAAGAGATTATTGATGGCAGATTTAACCGCAGATAAAAAAAATTCTCTGTATTGTTTCTATTTGTAATAGTTTTCCTTTTTTTAAATATAGAAATTGCCAAGACATTTCGAACAGAAGAAAACTTTATTTCTTGGGTTACAATGGCCGGTCGAGTTGTTTAAAAACTCTTGTCTCTTCATTGTATTTAGATTCTGCGCTGCATAAGTATTTCCTTGTTCTTTTTGATGTCCGTTTTGTATTTAGTCTGTCCATTTGTCATGTTAAAATATGTCTTTAATAGTGCACTCTTATGATTTGTTTTAAACCTTTAACAAAACTTTTTGTTGTTTTACATTTTATATGAATTTTGTCAGAGTATGGAAGAGTTTCTTTCTCAAGATGTAAATGTGAGTGACTCTTCATTTTTCCTATTGGACCCTTCAAAAACTTTCTCTATGTGAAGCGATTAGTTATTTTGATAAAGCAAAAATAAGGAATAACACGCATTTCATTGGATATCGGAATTGACTTTTAGGAGAATTCAAGGGAAAAATAATCTTATAGTTTTCGGCGGTACTATTTTGAAAATGCTTTGAAAATATTAAATTAATTTGAGGTGAATTCAGGGTACTTTAATCTTTCGATATGATGTAAAGTGCAATGTGGAGACAGTTCGTAAGATTATCTTTTCATACTCAGGGAATGAACACTTCATAATCTTAAAGATAAATATAAATGCTCCGTATGGGGAAGGAAGGAATTATCTTTAGAACAATTTTTATATTAGAATAATTTAAACGCGCGCGCACACAGAGTAACTCTCGTGCAAAGGTCTGATGATGGAATCTGCCCTGATCAAGCGAATAAACACGGTGGATCTCTACCAAGGACAGCAGGATTCAGATTGCATTGGGACGAGTTTCCTGAGCCTTCATTAAGATGGATTACGGGTGATGAAGACTCGGCTCTAACCTAGTCTCAGTAATACAACAGGTCTAATGGAAAATTCCTGATAGGTTATATATATATATATATATATATATATATATATATATATATATATATATATATATATATATATATATATATATATATATATATATATATATATCCCTTCTTGGTATTGCTTCATTGGTTAGCTGTCCGTAGAGGTAGAGACCGGTTTCAGAAATATAACGGTGTAAATTCTGTTTATCTAATATTTAATAATCAACATTTATCAGGTCTATTTAGAAATTATTATGTATATATAGATAGGTAGATAGATATTTATGTATATATAGTATATACAGTGTATATATGTTTAATATATATGTATATTCAGTATATATGCGTGTGTTTACTGTATATATGTAATGTATACATTACATTAGCTCGGACAGCTACCATTCAAGCATTGAACATTAAAATATATATATACGCTCAAGGGGTTAACTACTACAATGTAGTGGTTCAGTGGCTACTTTCTTCTTGGTAAGGGTAGAAGCAACTTTAACTATGTTAAGCTGCTTTTCTAGAGGGACAATCCAAAATCCAACCATTATTCCCTAGTCTTGAGTAGTGCCATAGCCTGTGTACCATGGATATTCACTGTATTGGGTTAGAGTTCTCATGAGTGAAGGTACGCTTGGGCTCTTTCTATCTTATTCTCCTTCCTCTTGTTTTTTTTAATCTTTTATAGTTTACTTATGAAAAATCTAATTTAATGTTCTTACTGCTCTTAAAATATTTAATTTTAATTGTTTATTATTTCTTTAGTTTATTTATTTCCTTGTTTCCTTTCCTCACTGGGCTATTTTTTCCTCGTTATAGCCCTTTGGGCTTTTAGCATCTTGCTTTTCCAACTAGGGTTATACCTTAGCTTGTAATAATAATAACGATAATGTGTGTATGCGTGTGTTTGTTTATATATGTGTGTGTTGTATTTTATACACACATGCATACTAACATACATATATATTTATTCCATTCAAGAATCTTAGTTTGACAATAGAAACATAGTATATTGAAAAAAATACCTAAGAACACAGTACGGTCGTGAATACTATAGAAATGTCTTGAAATCTGGTCTCGTATGTAACCTTGGTTTATCACAATTATGGCATTTTATATTATCATTTACAATCCTTCTTGCATTATCACTACATCCGTTATTAATATGTCTTACTGACAGGCTACACAATTATTGTGTTTCTAATTTCAATAAAAGAATAGGATCTAAATCGTGTACTTTCGTTTTATACTTCTTGTTGTAATCAAGCACTCTCTCTCTCTCTCTCTCTCTCTCTCTCTCTCTCTCTCTCTCTCTCTCTCTCTCTCTCTCTCTCTCTAGCACAAAGAGATAGAGGAAGCAGATAGTAATCAAAGAAAAAAATACTGAGATACTCTGCCTGTGAATGAATGATACGTGATCACAGCTACCTAGTAGAATCAATGAACTAATAGATGACGTCACAAGTATGTTTTTCATTTGGTGTGTAGTCCTCCTTGTTGTGGTGATGAACTGCAGCATCAGTATTCTTCAGCATCATCTTGGCATCAGCAAAGACAGACGATACAGTCAAACATGGTTCAAGTTTTTCAACTCATGAAATTAAGTTTGGTGTACATAATCATAAAATGTATCTTCGTAGATTGGGCTGTAGTTATTAGATACCACTATTTATGTCCTGCTGTTTCATAATGTAATACTATAACTATGTATTTACTTCAATTGAACTACGTTTTCACGAGATTAGCTGGATTACAACTCTAAGACCTTGACCTTATCGGCAACACTGACATTCTTACCATTTACGTAATAAAAAGATGATTCATCTTATATGACGAGCATAACAACAAGGTTTAAGGTAACTCTTAAAATATGCTGGTGCTTTCAAGATGCCCTACATTTGCTGACGTCACAATAACACACCTTTTACAGTCGTTGGTGGAACCCAGATATTGTGTCGGCTAATATTTCACAGTGAATGCTGAGAACCCATTATTGAGGCTGCACTCTAAAACAGATTATATACTGTGTGCTACACTTCCTTTCCTTCCACTCCTACTTAGTAAACATATACGATGATATATATATATATATATATATATATATATACATATATATATATATATATATATAATATGTATATATATATATGTATATATATGTATATATATATATATGTATATATATATATATATATATATATATATATATATATATATATATATATATATATATTCAATCGTCTCCTCTTCCTTCCCCTTCTTATTTTACAATATCTATGGACTCATTCTGTTATTCTTGATGTCCATCTATTGTCTGTCATTCTCATTTTATGTTCTCTTCATGTCCAAACAGCCAGAAAACAGTTCCACATACCGTAACTATAATGTAACTATTTCCTTCAGTCTATCTATTATATTTTTTAATCAATGGCAATTGTCCAGGTGACAAATGTCCGCCTGGCAGTTGTCCATACTATCAGTTTTCTGCATGGAAGTTTTCCGGATGGAAATAGTCCGCCTGAGAATTATCTTCTACACGGTTAGATTATCCTTAACGTTACCTTGCTTTCGTATCCATGTTGCTCTTTTTCTGTCTCTTAGCGTTATTCCCATCATTATTCTTTTCATAGCTCTTTGAGTTGTAACTAGCTTATATAAGGCTCCAAGTTTTTGATGCATAAGTTAGGACTGGTAGGACCATATGCTTAAATACTTCTCATTTTAGAGAAAGTGGAATTTTACTTTTCATTATCTCATTTTGTTTACCAAATGCTCTCTATCCCATGGTTTTCCTTATTCTAATTTCGGCCTCGTGTCCTAGGGAAACACTTACTGTTTGTCCTAAGTATGTATATTCATTTACAATCTCTAGAGGTTCGTCCATAACTCTTATTTGTTGTGTCTTTGCATTTTCATTGAATATTATCTTGATTTTACCCATATTAATTTTCAATCAAAATTTGAATCCTAGGCTGGATGCTATAGCAGTTGACTGCCATCTCAGTTTTGACTCAGCTAAGGTTCGAATCCCTAACCTGTTGGTATAGCAGTCCAATGTTATATAAGTTTTAACTTGGCCAAGGTTCAAATTCCTGGCCTGATGGTATAGCAGTCAACTGTCACCTCAGTTTTGATTTGGCTGAGGTTCGAATTCTTGGCCTATTGGTATAGCAGTCAACTGATGGTATAATCAATTATCACCTTAGTTTTCACTAGGCTAACGTTCGAATGATTGGCCTAATGGCATAGCAGTTAACTGTCACTTTCATTTCGACTCGGCTAAGGTTTGAATCCTTGCCCTTATAGTATAGCAATTGTCTACTTCCTCAGTATTGAATCTGCTAAGATTCAAAGCCTTGACCTGTTAGTATAGCAATCAGCTGCCACCTCAGTTTAGACTCTAGCTAAAATATGAATCTTTGGCCTGATGGTAGAGCAGTTGACTGTACTTCCTGTATAGATATCCTCAAATATTTTAACATAAGATTCATCTATTCCTTGTCTATGAAAGGCTTTCATTAGTGCTGAGCTTTTGACTGAATCAAAAGCTTTTTCGTAGTCTATAAATGCCATAAATAATGGTTTGTCTTATTCTGTTGATTTTTTCATTAGGTTTTTAATTACATGGATATGGTCAGTTGTTGAATAACCGCTTCTTAATCTTACCCACTCTCTTGGTTGATTACGAGTCTAGCTGTCTTTTTAATAGGCCTAATGTGATCATTGTAAATGTTTTATATATTATGTAGTATAAACTTATAGGGCGGTAATTTTTCAGGTATGTGTCTGCCTTTTTTATGAATTAGTATAATGATAGTTTTTCCTTGCTGTAGGTATTGAGCATTCTTGCAGACATTTGGTGTAAAGATCAGCGAATTATACTACCATGAGATCTCTTCCATCTATTATTAAATCAATTGTTAGGCCATCTTCTCCTTCTGTTTTGCCTGTTTTCATACCTTTTGATGCTTTCTTTACTTCTCCTTCTGTTACTTTTGATGCCGGCTCAGGTGTTTCATTATTTCTATTGGCAAATTTATTTATTATATGACTATTGAATAGTATTGTGTAGAAATCCTCTGCAATTTTTATCACTCCACGTCTATTGTTGACAATATTTCTATTTTAATTCTTTAAAGCAAACCTCTGTTAGCGCCTTTATCCGGTAGTAGGACAGAATGCCTAATGACATAATGCCTAAGGACAAAATGCCTAAGGACAAAACGCCTAATTCCTCAACACGAACAAAATGCCTAACAGACATAATGCCTTATGGACAAAATGCATAATATATAAAATGCCTAATGGACAAAACGCCTTGCAGGCAAAAGGATCTTATTTAGCATTCCTAATTATTCCAGAATAGTAAAGATCTTACAGTTAAACCCCATATGACTACACAACAAGCTGTTGTTCATTTTATTTAGCATTTTATTTAGCATAGAATAAAATTAAATTACGAACTCTCTAGGAGGATGGCACCATGCTTTTAACAAGAGAGTTTCAATAAGTCACACTACTCTCTCTAAGCTTGTAAAAAAATCAAACCTGAACAAGCAAGTACCGAGTGCAAATGTTGAAAAAGTTAATAAGAAATATATCCGAGTAAATGAACGGATCACAAAAATTCAAGCAACTTACAACAAGGATGAATGTTTATCCTATCTGAGGGCTATGGCTCATAATCTTTAAATTTTCTTTAATTCATGATTAGATAGATTGATGTTAATTCTGTTTTACGTTTTTAAAGAAAACTAAAAATATTTAGTTTGTATTATGTTTGTAAAGAGTAATTGTATAATAAAAACACTTTTTTGTTACAATTTTTTTTTTCTCTATCAATGAGTCCCTTGGATATTTCATTCCTTAAAAATATGTTATCTATTTCCTCCTTAATGCTAAAT
>NC_090754.1:26739146-26756646 GCF_036898095.1 Palaemon carinicauda | reverse complement strand
GATTAGTTTATTCGATTGAGAGAGAGATTTATTGGATAAAGGGAAATAATGATTAATGGGATTGAGAGAAATATTATTTCATTGCATTGAGGGAGAGATTAGTTTATGGGATTGAGAGAATGATTTATCAATGGGACGGAGGACGAGATTAATTATTGGAATTAAGAGAAGCGTTAAATAATGGGATTAAGAGAGATTTATTACTTTTCTGGGATAAACCTTAGTTAATGGGATTGAGATATTCGCTATAAGGTATTAGGATAAGAGATACATTTTAAATGTTTAAGAGAAAGATCAGTGGCAAGGCGTTGGGAGAAAGATGAAATATACTGCTAATACTTAATGCTACTATTATTATTATTATCATTATCTCCGCAATACAGTGATTGCTACTAGTACTTTTACTGCTACTTCTAAGATTATTGTTGTTGTTGTTGTTGTTGTTGTTGTTGTAACAAACCAAGCTACAACCCTTGATAAAAATGGAATACTTTAATTTCGAAGGCCTCGTCAAAGAGAAAACACTCCATCGCAGAAATTCTAAATAAAGAATAAACTATAAAAAGGAAAATAGTAAAAATATAAAAAGGAATATATGAACATAAATGATAATGTTAAATTTATGATATAGAATTTGAAATGAGGCTTATGTCAATCTGATCAACAAAAAATATCATTTGATGGAGAAGAGCGGTTCCCAATTCTGTCACAGCCAGAATGAAACTCGGAATTCTGTGTAATGTTGAGCCCCATGAAAGAAGAGGATTCAAAAGGAGATCAATTAGAATTATTGACTGCTGAAGAACCTGATCAAACTCTCTTGTTTCGAGTGCTGCAATTTTATTTTTGTAGCAGTTACCACTACCAAGAATTGGGTGCGTCTGCTAAAGTAAATAATGACAAAACAAATTAAATTAGGGCTTCTGATAATGTGTTTTCTTAATTTTGAACTAAATTTTGAAATTAGAGATCTGGAAAGTAAGTTTTAGCATAAAACTTGGACATTAAATTGTATTGTCAAGATGCTTGATAGAAGCTGATTTAATGTTAGTTCCGTCAAAAATATATTTGTGATTTACTATCTGTTTTGAGTTATTCCAATCTACACAATGTTGAAGATTATTTATATATACAAATAGGAACCATAACCTTTGCCCTGTTCTAACAGCGTAGTGAAGAGGTTTGATACGATAATGTAGTTTTTTTTTTTTTTTTTTTTTTTTTTTTATACAGTATGAACTAAATAATATTTCCTATCACAATTAAATCCACCAATATTTTCTAGGAAATATTGAAAATTACTTTAATCTTTTTATTTCTCTCAGTAAAGTTTGCACAACAGGATATTGCTAAAACATTATTCTTTTAAGGCACCTGATTCTCACTGCAGTGAAAAAAATTTTAAGCTTTTAGAGAAAATATTTTAATCAAACTTTTCTGTATTTTCAACTTAAACCTTAAAACATTGACATTTATGAATTTGTTTGACTACACATAGCAATGACCTGTAAAACGGGTTAGACAATACTAAAAAAATTTAAGATTAACGTCAATAAGATGATGTAGGGTATAATGGATCTAGACCCATATGGTGATAATTTTATTCCAAATGTAAAAGTTATAGATTCTATCATCTATGCGACAAAAAATTCTAAAAAGGGTAGAACACAGTTATCTTCTGTTATAAGATAAAAATAGTCTATAAATCATCAAATGAGACCATTGTAAATAGAGAAGTTATATGAAAATTGCATTGTGTTTTGATATCATTTCTTTATTTACAAAGGTCACAGTTAACGATATATTGAGAGAAAAACAAATTGTATTATTCAAATTCGATTGAAATTCAGCTTTTGATATTTCTTTATTGATGTTTAATTGATTGTAATTTTTAACCAAACACGTTCAAGACTTAGCAATTGAAGTCAACAAATAGAAAATTTCCAACAATACAAATAATGATGGAATGATAGCAAAACTCACGAAGTCTGGTTTGACAGTCTGTTTGCATGAAGAGACAGACCATCGTAATTTATTTTACTTATTCTAGAGTTGTTTAAAGACATAAAGACCGCTCTTGAATGGTGGAGGCAAGAGACACTGACCTTGCCCTAGCAAGCACAACAATGCCCTAGAGACTGACCATATATACATATGATCAGCGCCCAAGCCTCCTCTTCACCCAAGCTAGGACCAATTAGGGCCAGACAATGGCTGCTGATGACTCGGCAGATAGACTTATAGGCTTCTCCTAAACCTTCCATCCTTAACTCACAAGGATGGTGAGGTTGCTCGACCAAAGGAACTAAAGAGTTTGAGTGGGACTCGAACCCCAGACTGGCGATCACCAGACAGGGGCTTACCACATAGGCCACCATAATCTTTAAAATCTTTAGAATGCAAACGTCCCTGCCTGGCGTTTTGTTGGACAAAAGATCGAGTCAGGCTCGAACTCGATAATTTCTTGTAGTGTCTACAACCTCACCATCCTTGTTAGCTAAGGATAGTAGGTTTAGGGGAGCCAGTCATCATCAGCCGTTGCTAGGCCCTCCCGGCTCCTACCTTGGGTGGAGAGGGGGCTTGGGCGCTAATCATGTAGATATATTTACTGCACACACACACGGATTCGACCATTTCAACCCCTCTTCCTAACTACAAACCGCTGATTCAGCAATTTACGGGCGATTGTTTCCGAGTATACCTCTCGCTACCCCCACTCACCAGGGTATGACTACTCTTCTCCCCTCTACCCGAGGCACGGGAGAGACCGAGTAGTCATAGTTTCGGCAATGTTGCTGAGCGTGACAGGAAAGAAATATATTTCTATATAGAGAGTAACATATGTTCTTTATTATGCTGGGTAGGATATGGCAAATAATCTAACGAATCTGTCGATGAATTATTTCGCGAAGTTTTTTTATTCATATAATTAGTTTAGCCTTAATTAAAGTTCAACAAGGCTCTAATTTAAAGCTACCAGTGATCCCCTCTGTGTATAATGATCTGCCATTTTTTGAAACATCAAACCAAGGTTGATATTTAATCTAAATCTTGCAATCGTGTTTTGCTGTATTGGTTAGTGACAAAATTAGCCATTCATATTTTTCAGGTGTTGGCCTGAGTATATTTACTGTCTGATATTACCGTTGTTATGGTGCCATGGTCAGAAGGGCCAGCAATCTCAGACACTGCCCTTAAGTATGACTGGAATTAATACTTTGCCAGAAGTATGAAAAGGCTCCAGTATCAGCTAGTATAATTATAAGATATGTATAATTCTGCAGCTCATTTTCTCTTTGGAAAATCTTTCCAGTATATGTTGTAATAGACTCTTGAGTCTCACAGGCAGTGGTAACTACTAAATGCTGTGTTTAAGAATTTAGTAAATAGCCATCCAGTCAACTGCCTATTGTAGTATAGAGGTTACCCCGTAGTGCTGCAACTGTTTTTACAATCATTGTTTTTTGTCAAGTTATGATCATGAACTATAGCTAATTAGCTTTAATTCTGCTGAGGTAGATATCAGTGGACTTTGCTTCAGTGTATTCACGCCTTTGACTTGATGGTTTTTTTTTTTTTTTTTTTTTTTGAAAGATGGAGAAGTGTTAGGACCCCTTAAGAGGTGACCTAAAGTTTGATGCCGTGCTTATGTAGGCCAAAGTTGATTGCATGCCTTGACATCATTTTATCAGAAACCTTGTTTTATTATTTAGCTATTCATCCTTCTGGGCATTGCCTCTTCTTGAAAGGTTTATTACATGTGTGCTACTGAGCCTTCAGTATACTGATTAGAGGAGGCCTAGGTGCGTTTACATGTACTGTAGAGTGTTATGTGCCCATAGGGATGTGTTATGTTGGGTATTGGTGATTTTTTTCTATTCTCATCTTACATTTCATATTTCGAATATAATTTCGCTTATCCTTGACACCAGGATATCTCCATATTCTTAACAATATAACAATTTTAGTATTTAAGGATATGACTCAGTTATATAACCTTCTAATTTGATGACTATCCCATAAAAAATTATGGAATTTAGAAGGAAATAGAACTTGTAAGTTTGAAGAAAGCAGATCGTTTTATTAGTAAATACAGGGGAAATTTCCTAGTCAAAGGAAGAATAATCAATATGTTGGTTCACTATAGTAAGAACTTGAATGTGGTATCTGTTCTGCTTCAAATCATTATTGAACTCATAACCTTCAACAAAAAAAATGTGAATAAACGACATAAACTCTTCACAAAGTGAAAAGTGGATTATATTCACTATGAAACTGTCCACTGCAAGCAAAACAGTACTTAAATAGGAGAGAGATTTATGTAGAGTATCTCATTATAATACAATAAGGGTTTGTATGGCACATGATGTAAGACTAGATTTCTTATTCACAAAATCAATTGTAATGAATGATTTATAGAATCCATCACATGAATTCGGTCAAATGTCTATCAAAATAATTATAAATAAATAGTATAAATGCCAAGGTAATTAGATACGTATTACTGCATCGCTTTCAGATTGACGAAAAATTACTTTAGAAATTTTATTGTGGTATAACAATACCTAGCAAATAATATAATATTCAACTTTAAGTATTTCAAATATAGATTTAAAGGACAAAGTTTAATATTGAAGATCAAAGTTCATTGCACAAATAGGCAAGTAAATTGATTATCAAAATATTTTTGTTTAGAATAGTGCTCGAAACTTACATGCAGATACAATATGCTAAAGTGAAGGTATAAGAGCATTGTCCATAAATGTAGTACTACTGTATAGACTTTATTTTTATTTACATCAAAAGATTGTTATTTTATGTACCCACACACAACAAAAGTTACCAATAACTTGAGTTGGAATTTCGCAAAGCAGCCCACGAAAGTGTCAACTTTAACATGCATAGCAAAAATGTAAGCGAATGCTGTATGCACCAAGAAAGAGTTAAAGATATTGTAAGCCTAATTCCTTTTGATTTCCTATCCGCCTTAGACCATAAAGCATAATAAAGCTCCAAGAAAGAAACTGTCTATAAAATGATATAATAATCGTCGCCACCTAAGAAAACAAACTATTTTCATGAGATGTCAAACTGCGCGACCAAAAATAGTGCAATACTTAGTTATGTATTTAATATAAATAGTAGATGGGTGTCCACTGGAAGTGCCAGTATATGTAGCAATATAAGTTATTTCACTAATTTTCTACGTAAATGTAATTATTTTTCACTTGAAAATATTCTTTGTGTGGTCTTAAAACAGTGTTGAAAAAAGAAGCATTGATATAAAGTTGTTGCAATTAATCGCAACAGAAATGAATTACATATTAGAATGTTTCAGATATCGAGATGAGTCAACATGAATTATTCTTTTACCCCCTTCCTGATGTGATTTTTTATTCTTTTATTCATAAAAGTTTCTTCTTTCATTTCAGGGAGATAAAGAGGAGGATCACAATGGTGTGGTGATAGAAGATCGGATAATGTGGAATTTATTTGCCCATAGATTTGATCATGTTATCATCCAGCTTTTAACTTGTGAACAGCAGGTAATATTTTTTAATTATTAAGGATTATTTATTCCTTTTGTTCTTTGTATTTTCATTAAATATGCATAGGCAACATAACTATTTTTCCCTCATAATTGATTAACATTTCTGTGATTGTTTCGTAATGGAAGATCCCTTGTTATTTGTGTGTAATTATGTGTAAATGAATAACATCTGCTTCATGATTTCTTTTACATATCAATTTTTAGTATCAAGTGGATTCATATACTGATTTGTATAAATTTAAATAGAAACGAAATTAGTAACACATACATTTAAAAACTATTGAAGGAAAATTCAGACATATTTGTATTCCGGTGATCATGTTGATGTGCTAAGGATTTTATGTTTCTACATGTTGATTTGTTACATATAAGCTAACGCATTGTAGCTTACCAGGGTGATTCTGGCTAATATTTCATCCCAGTACATTTTCCAGCATTAGTAAAACAAAATCCTACCATAAACTTACATTTCATTCTTGATCCAAGAACAAAACTAGGTATTTCGTTATGACTTAAACTTCTGATAAGTTATCAGTGATGGTTACTTTCTTTATATCTATTTCATAATACCTGATTATCATAAAATGATGTCTGTGCTTTGTGTTGCATTGCGTGAGGATATTTTCTTTTTAGTTAATTATCTTCCATTTGTGTGGACATAGTAAAGTCTGTTATAATACTTTTTCTCTAATTAAAAGTATTAGATACAGAAGAGATTTTGAGTTACCTAATGATGCCTGCAATGCCCAATAAAGGAGTTGGGAGACAGGTTTAGAAATACTTTAGTTATTTATGAAAGCAGAATTATATTACCAAATCCTATTGTTAAAGGGTAGTTTTCGGCTTTGCAGCGTTTCTTGTAGACTGTAGACTAATTAGAAACTTCTTTTTTCATTTTCTTTTGAATATTTTAATGTTTCTCTTCCTAAGGAATATAATCTAAAAGCTAATTTTCACTGGCATCATCTTAGTACAATTATTTTATTATCTTTAAAGGAAATCTATTTTAGCTATACGTAATATACAAAGAACATGAAAAAACATCTTGTAAAAGATTATATGAACACCCATGTACTTTGTATGAAATTAGTATTTTTTAACTGGAAATCAACCAGCAGGGCACTAATTCATTTTTCATGAAAAAAGATTCAAAAAGGAATTTTATTTATAATTGCTAGAAATAAAAAAAGAATATTGATACCACCACACGCTAAGCTAGATTCACTCTAGCCTACTTTTCTTTAATATTCAGTTGTTTTTTCAGCCTGACTTTTTGCTCTTTGCTATTGGTTCCGTGAGGATTTCGATTAATATTCTATGTTTTCTTTTCAGCATTTGTGGAATATAACGATGGTCCAGTTAGTTTCGCTCATGTATCGGGAGCAACAGCAAACTACCATTCGGAAGTTGATTAATGAGTGGTTAGAGTTATCACTTGCTGAGAGTTCAGAAGACGACGAAAACAACCCAATGACCTCATCTTCTTCAGTAAGTCTTTCAAAAAATTGTTTTGTAGTCATGATTACCCATTTACTATTAATGTATGTGATGAGGGTTTAACCGTAGACAGACTATTTTTCAATTTTTAAATATTACACAAACTTATATGCTTTCTGAAATGATTATTATTTAACTTGAAGGAATCCAGGGAAAAACCAATAATGCTAAAACAGGGAACAGAGAATTAAAGTCAAGTAAAAAAAAAAAAGAATAATACATACAGCATATGAAAAGAATTATTCTAAAACCTCCAGTAAGCACGTACTTACTGTAAATACATACCGGTTGAGATATAAGACTCGAAACTTTAACCAAGAAGGGAAAACACTTTAACATAGCATCAACTTCCCTAACATTGACATATTCAGGTACCTCAGCAGATTATTGCTGCTGACCATACAAATATATCTACACATTAACTGAAGACAGTAACAGCAGATTTCTATTGAGATGAGACTATGGAAGATGGCTTAGCTGGAAATCTTTTGATAAAAGTCGAATTGGTGATTATCTTTGTTGAACAATGCTTACGAATTCCCAGCTGGTAAACAATGAGGTCAAAAGAAAAGCCAGGAATGACTGGAGACAATAATTAGACAGGAAAGCAGATGAGGCTGACAAAGCTATGAATTCAGGAAGTGGCTATAGTGTAAAAATTGCTCATAGAATTATTAATAAAAAATAAAGATGGATCTGTTATAACAACAGAGGATGAAGAAAGGCAACGTTAGATGGAACACGTTAGTGAGGTCATGAATAGGAGATATAAAGGTAATAATTTGATTGATATACCTGAAACTGAGAAAGACCTTGATGTGCCCATGAATGAATTCAATGTGTTTGAAGTCGAAGCTATCATTAAAAAACTATAAGAGATGGAAGGCCCCTGATGTGATGGAATAACTGCTGAAATATTAGCCGAAAAGGAAATGTTTCCCAGAATACTTACAGGATTATTTTGTAGAATGTGGCGTGAAGAGGCAAGACCTGAAGAATTGGAGCTGGGAGTGTTAGTGAAAATAATAAAAAAAAAAATCTGGCTGATTGCAATAATTACAGAGGCAAGTCTGTAATATGTACCTGTGACATTTATTATCCCATGAGCATGGCTTAAGCCATTCAGTAGCTATGCAGTAGAACAGTGCGAGAGATGTGAAAAGCCATGAATGGAATCAAGCGCATGGGAGAAGGTATCCACGGTCTAGGTTTACCGGTACTGATGTCACAGAGGAGGGTGGCGTTGGAATCGTTGAGATGGAGGTCCTCCCAACGGAGGGATGTGCAGGATGTCCTACATGCTTGGTACTCTGGATCTTTTCGTTGGGCTTCTGCCAAAGTGTTGTAATCTAAGCCCAGGTGAATGACGGCCAATATGTTTCTTGATAGGCATCGGCAACGGGATTCATTTTCCCAGGGACTTGTTGAAGGGTACAATTGTATTCAGCCATGGCTGAAAGATGTCGGCATTGACGGGCAGACCAGGCGTCGGACTGTCAAGTGAAGGCGTGCACTAGAGGCATGTGGTCTGTGCGAATGATGAAGGGCATTACTTTCCAAGAAGTGACGAAAGTGACTGACAGCCAAATGCACCTTCAGCATTTCGGGGGTCGAAGGTAGAGTAACTGGATTCTGCCTTGGACAGTTTTCTATTGAAGAAGGCCAATGGGCAGGCGAGCCATTGACCACCTGCTTGAGCACTGACCCAATAGCAACATCGCTGGCATCGGTGAAGGGAAGGAGAGGTGCTTGTGGCACGGGAAAAGTAAGAGCAGCAGAGGTTGACAGGCCATTGGCAACAAGATTCATTTCCCCAGGAATGTGTTGAAAGGTACAATTGTATTCAGCCACGCCGGAGAGATGTCGGCGTTGACGGGCAGACCAGGCATTGGACTGTCGAGTGAAGGCTTGCACCAGAGGCATTGGGTCTGTGCGAATGACGAAGGGGGTTACTTTCCAAGAAGTGGCGAAAGTGACGGACAGCCATGTGCACCGCCAGCAATTCGCAGTTGAAGGTAGAGTAGCCGGATTCCGCCTTGGACAGTTTTCCACTGAAGAAGGCCAATGGGCGAGGCGAGCAGTTGACCACCTGCTCAAGTACTACCCCAATAGCGATGTCACTGGCATCGGTGGAGAGGAGAGGTGTATGTGGCACAGGAAAAGTGATAGCAGCAGAGTTTGATAGGATACTCTTTGCATTGCAGAAGGTCGCTACTTAAAGTGAACCCCACTTCAGGTCTTGATTTGCCCTTGAGGGAGGCGTAGAGAGGGGCAAGAGTGGCAGCGATGGCTGGCAGGAAATGATGATAATAGTTGATCATGGTAAAAAATTCTTGCAGTGCTTTGACGATCGAGGGCGTGGTAAAGTTCTGAAGGTCTAGTACCTTCTCAGTAAGGGGGTGGACTCCTTTAGGAGTGATGCAGTGCCCTAAGAACGACACTTTGTTGACGTCAATGGTACATTTATTGTGCTGGACTACAAGGCAGTTCTATCGTAGGCAGTCGACCACAATGCTTAGGTGACGGAGGTGTTCCTCTTTAGAGGAAGAGAACACGAGTATGTCATTCACGTAACATACAGTACACAGAAGGGGAGGTCCTCTAAGATGCCGTCCGTGAGACTTTGAAAAGTGGCCCCAGCATTACAAGGTCCAAAACAGGAGTAATTGAAGGTGTATGTACTGAAGGAGGTGGCGATGGCTACCTTGAGAATGTCCTTTAGGTTATTGGGCACCTGATAATACCCCTTCAGGGAGTCGAGCATGGAGAAAACCTTCGCTTTGTGCAAGTAGGAGGTCATGTCGGCGATGTTTGGGAGGGGGTAGTGATCCGGTTCTGTGCGCTCAGACACCTGTAGTCTCCACTCGTTCGCAGAGAGCCATCTTTCTTCAGTACGAGGTGTAAGGGTGACGACCATAGGCTGGAGGCCTTTAGGCAAACCCATTTCTTCTATTTCCGCAAACGTTTGTTTAGCGGCTGCCAGACGATCCGGTGCCAGATAAATAATCTCTTTAGCCGGAACCGTTGGTGTTTGATAAAGTTCTGGACGGAAAACTTCCGGCTACGATGTGAGGAGGTAGGCATAGGCATCCGTGGGTGTGCTGATGTGGAGAGCGAGAGTCGGAGGGGGAAGGTTGGAGAGGTGTTGAGTAATACGAATCTGAGTCAACTAACCAATGGTGAGCAACATCAAGCTGGAATTGTAAAAGAAAATTTGCACTGGGGATAGGCAATGTGATGTCAGCCACAAGAAACTTCCAATTATATTTGGCACTCCCAAACGATAGTGTGAGGGTTTCATAACCGTGGGTGGGTATCGCAGAACTGTTGGCAGCTACCAGGCAGATGTCAGCAGGTGTAGACAGACTACGTTGTGTCCTGGAGAGTGGCCTTGGCAGAAGAGAACGGCAAGCACCCATGTCTACCAAAAATCACACGCCCGTACCTGCATCATGTAAAAAGAAAAGATTAGTGACATGGGAGGTCACCGGTGGAAGCAATGGCCTACAGGTACTTAAAAGTTCATTGGACAATGACAACCATTCACACATTTCTTTGCAGTAGCCTGAATCTGGAGTGGTATCATAACTGTAGCCGATGGGCATCAGAAAGTTGATGTAGAGGTCGTTGGTGTGGGTGTAAGCGAGTGATGAGTGGTTGGAGGTTTTGTCGCCACTCTGGCATTTCACGCGGTGGTCGTTTGTGTCCTACTGCATTTACGTCAGCTTTGGTCAATGTTGAATAGTTGTCTACTTTGTCAGGAGTGTAGGCATTGATGGAAGACTTGAAGGTGATGAAATGGCTGTCCATAAGGGCGTTGACTTTGGTCATCAGGTCCTTCATGTTACAAAATATCTACATCGGGATGGCAGCGCGTACAGGTTTGGGTAGATGTCGTACCCAAAGGGCACGGAGTAGATTCACTTCACGAGGAGAGCCACCTGTGGCAGGTTGTAGACGAGCGATACTGATCATTTCCCTGAGGGTGAGTGAAGCCTTTTGGGTTCTCCAACGGTTGTTGAGAGAGCTGAAAAGTTTTCGCTATGCGGGCGGTTAGCGAATACTGCTCTCGGAGGTATGATATGAGGGCATCGTACATTATTTGTGTGTTCCATTGCTTGCACAATCAATCTGAGATTTCCTGGAAAGTATTCTTGGGAATCGCCGCGAGAACGTAATCTGCTTTCGTGCTTGACTGAGTCACGCCCTTATTGCGAAACTGGACTTTAGCACGCTGAAACCAGGTGAACGCTTTTCTGCTGGCGAAGTAGGGTAGTTTCATGAGCGTGGCATTGATAGTAGAGTCAGTGTCTGAGGGTGGCATCATCAACCAGTAAGACACAGCAGTGCGGGTGAAGGCGGGAGGGAGCTGGAGACACTGATTGTCACCAATGTGCGAATGCACCATTTGGGTAGTAACTGAAGAGCGGCATGAATGCAACTAAATTTATTTCGATGGAGCATGGTGTATCTCGAGTAAATAGGGTTAGGAATGAAGTAGTGAGGGTGAGAACTGGTGTAAGAAATGAGTTAGCAGCTAGAGTGGATATGAATGTGTTGAGGTAGTTTGGCCATGCTGAAGAAGGTGATGAATGCAAGAGTTGATGAGAGAAGTACAAGAGGAAGGCCAAGATTTGGGTGGATGGATGGAGTGAAGAAAGCTCTGGGTGATAGGAGGATAGATGTGAGAGAGGCAAGAAAGCGTGCTAGAAATAGGAATGAATGGCGAGCGATTGTGACGCAGTTCCGGTAGGCCCTGCTGCTTCCTCCAGTGCCTTAGATGACCGCGGAGGTAGCAGCAGTAGGGGATTCAGCGTTATGAAACTTCACGTGTGGTGGATAACAGGGGAGGGTGAGCTGTGGTACCCTAGCAGTACCAGCCGAACTTGGTTGAGTCCCTTGTCAGGCTGGGAGGAACGTAGAGAGGAGAGGTCCCCTTTTTAATTTCATTTGTTTGATGTCGGCTACCCTCCAAAATTGGGGGAAGTGCCTTTGTATATGTATGATGTATGTGATGAGTTTATATACAACCCATCCCAAGGAAGAATGGCACAAAATCCAAACAATAATCAACTATTATTTATTATTAGCATGCATACAATGGTGAGAAGTAACCTTGGCAGCTTAGGAAGTAAATGAACACCCATATTACTCGTTCTGAAAATTATTAGGTGGTGCACAGCCTTTGTCAATAAAAAATACACTCAAAATTGTTTGTGAAAATTTAGTTATTCACTCTTGATGGTCAACGTACTTATATTACTCCTTTTTAGGTTACTGCTATCTTTTATCTCCTTTTTAAGTTACAGTCATAACTTGACTCACATTTACCTCAGATTGTGTATTTTGTTTTTAAGAAGATCTATTTCTTTCACTGCATTGTATAAAACCCTTCAAGAACAAATATCTTTTTCTTTTCAGGATGCTATATCAACATCTGACCCTGTCTCTGATTCATCTGAACGTCTCTCACCTGTTGAAAGGACAGATAACAATGTTCGGAATACAGCCTCTGCCATGAACAGTAAAACTAATGGAAGGCAAAGGAAATCTGAAAAAGAAGACAGCTGTAAAGATAGTGGTTTTGGTCGCTCAGGCTCAAACATGGATTCTTCTCAGGATGACTCGGTGTCAGAAGGAGCTCAGAAAAATAGTAAAGAATCTCCTAAATCACCAAGACATTTTGATTCAGTAGGTGTGGGAGAGGTTTCATCAGAAGATCAGCTGCAAAAGGATTTTGTAGATAATGAATTTGACAGGAAAGTCAAAGCCAGAAATAGCAAACATAAAAAGGATAAATCAGATGAGGACCCATGCAACATGCGAATGGATTACAAAGAATTAGCGTGTGATGAGAAAAGTCTTGGAGAATGTGATGAAAGTGTCAATGGGGAGAAGGAGTGTGATCAAGGGGGCAGTGGTAGTGAAGGAGGAAGTGAAGGTAGTAGTCCTATACCAGTATTAGAACAGGTATCTCCACTATCTTCATTAGAAAATGAACAAGGAGACTCACCCCTTCCTTCCTTTAGCCCTAACTATCAACAGGAAACTGAAGCATTACTAGAGGATACTACGGATCAGATGCTTCCTTTGGCAGGAGATATGGATGTTGCTATGCCATTGACAGAAATTAAAACCTGTGCAGAAAATGTGTGTTCACCAGTTGAGCAATTGAAGCAACCTCCTAAAGAGGAGGAGTCAGGCTCAAGTGGTGATTCTAGTGCTAAACCTGTACCCCAGCTCCCCAAGCTTCATAAACCAATGATTGGACAAAAGCGCTCAAGGCATGCGATGTCACAAAAGATGCTTTCAGAAACCCAAGAGAATAATGAGTCAAGCAATTCGACTGGCTCTGAATGTGATGAAGGTCCTCATGCCAAGCGTCCCCATCATCAAAAGCCACATAAGATGCTAAGTAAACCCCGGCCTGCTAAGATGTTACAAAAAGCCTTGCAAGAAAAGAACCTCAGGCGCAACAAATTGCTTAGACGCAAAGACACTAGTGGGATCAAGGCTAAAGCATTGCTGCATCACCGTCCAAAACCAGAAGACATAGCAGATTTGCTGAAGGAATTTACTATTGATTTCATGTTGAATGGATATTCTAATTTGGTGCAAGGTCTCAGACTTCAGGTTATGCTCCCCTATCAGATTCAGTTGGACAAGTCACATTTGCTCTGGCTCATCACATATTTTCTACGATTTGCTGTGGAACTAGATTTGGACCTCGGTCAGATATGCCCTGTTCTCTCTGTTGATGTGAGTATGAAATGAATTTCAGATACAGTATTATTTTTGCAAGGTATTTCTTTTATATGATTAATATTAGTTTTAAGTTTTCAGCTGAACCTTAGTACAGGTAATATCATTTTTGAATTAGTTATTAATGATGGTAGAAAATCCATGCATGTGTTATTATTTTATTCAGTTAAGGTTTTTATGGGATTGTTTTATGAAATAACAGCATTTTTTCTGTAAAAGTATTTACTAATTCTAGCTTTATGAGGGATAGGTACTTCTTGGTGGCAAAGCATATCTCTTTAGCCAGATAATTTATGATTTAAAACTTAGATAGCCCTATTTTACCTCATAATTTACCTAATTCACTTGATATGAACACATTAATAGATTTTGTATTTCACGGCTTTACAAATAATCATTAGAGATTAAAGTGTAAGCAAAATTTAAGATAAGAGCACATGAGAGAGTTAGGTAGGGGGAGGATTGATGTAAGAAGAGTTCTACTTAACTATTACTAACAAAGAAATTTAGAATTCTGAACAAGGAATAATTTTCTAAGTAGCTCTTACTTGTAAAGCTGTGAAATACAATTTTTAATGTTCCTGCAGTTATGAACTGAATTAAGGCTAAGTTTTTAATTGTAATTTGTCATGCTGTTCACTTAGATACTGCTAAAACATCTGAGGTGGTGAGTTAGATGGTGATTGATTCGACCTGTTATTCGTTATTATATTCTATTAATAAACAACTACCAATCTTCCTCTATTCATAACAATGTTCATTGAAGTAATGAATGTTGATATAGATCCAGGAAAAATTCTTATGAAAGGTACCCTTCTTATTGTAACTATCGTTTGCTTACAATGATTATAAAATAGTGATGGGTAGATCAGATTCTCTGTAATTGAGGTTTCAGTGGCACTTTATATTTCCGTTGAGTATTTAAGAACAAAAAAGCCTGATTTTAAGTTGTTTTAATTATTTTTTGATAATTTAGTCTGATATTTGTTTTGCTTTTCTAAAACATCATATCAATGAATGGTATATATGGTTTTAGGTGGTGTCATATCTCGTATATGAGGGGGTTGTGATGCAGGAAGAACTGGAGATTGCCGTGCAGGCTGGAGAGACTGATCTGCATCCTCATGTTCGTCGCCTACATCTTGTAGTGACTGCATTAAGAGAGTTCTTTATTTCTCTTGACACTTGTTTGAAAAAGGATCATAATTTGATTGATGTGAAGCACATTTTACGTATCAAAGGTAAGGTTGTTTTTTCTTCATGGTAGACCATGTCATTTTTGGGGGGTTTTATTTGAATGCTGTTTTTCTATTCTTGGTTTTTATTACTGTATATGTATTATCCAAATTAATTATTAATCGTTATAAAAGTTTGTTAAATTGATGAAAGCATGTATATTGAAGAACTATGAAGTTAGAATCAAAATTTATATTTGCAGTCCAGATTGCTGGCTGGTACAGAACTTTAAAAAATTCCTTTCAAGGTTGAACGATAAAGTTCTTCAAATGTAGATTAATTAATGTCATTCTTTCAATATACTTAGTAGGCCACATTATTAAAACTGCCATTTTTGTGTCATCATCTCATTGACTATTTTTTTTTTTCAATATACTGAAACCTTTCCAAACACGATATATTCTTTCACTTTTCAAAAACTATATTTTTTCAAATCCATTTTGAGGGTTTGTATTTCTGAGTAATTAAAGAAAACATAAAGTGAAAAATATTTTGTGTAAATTTTTAGTTTCCGATAAACTATAGTTCATTGAATTTCTCCTTTTTTTCATAAAATTTAACTTGATTATATTTTTTCTTTTTTTTCAGAGGAAATTGGAGAGTTGGTAGAAGTTCGTCAGTTGTTTGTGCTGCTTATTCGTATGTACCGCCCCGGAGTCCTAAACCTCAATTACCTGCAGTATTTGATTACTACTAATCATTGCTTTCTCACCACTCAAGAAGCCACCAGTCAGTTTCATCGGTCCATGCCTTCATTCAGTATTGTCAACCACGTGAAACAGTAAGTAGAAATTTAAGAAGAGAGGAAGAAGTCAAAATTGAGCTTAAGATGATTTTCAATACTTAGCAGGGATGCAGTAGCTTCAGAAAATTGTCTGACTGATATTTGAATGTACTTATGGGGTATAGACTCTTCTTTTCTTGCTTAATATCCTTTTTTTTGGCTGAAGGTATTTTGTCAGGGACAGCCAACAGCTTTACTTAAAATTACTGTTACAATCATGTACATTCTTTAATAGTATACATAAAACTCAAGAGAAAATGGACAGCCAAACATTGGCATGGTAATGGGGTTTTCTAAGCAAGAGGTAGTAAATGCACTGAAAAAGATGAAGAATGATAAGGCACCAGGACCAGACTTGATCCTTGTGGAAGCATTGGAAGACATTAGGAAATGAAGGGGTTGATATCCTACACGATCTAATATATGATTTTCATAGACCTTGAAAAGGCTTATGACTGTGTCCTGAGTCTTTTATACTTATATTTAGGTTTCTTTTGCTTCATTGAAATTCTCTTCCATTACAGGTTTGCCACCATGGACATAATGAAGCAGTATGGTCGGCTTTTGGAGAATTTTGATGTGAATGATGAGACAGTGAATGATTGTATATTTACAATGATGCATCACGTTGCTGGGGATTTACGAAATGTGAATGTCCTCCTCCAGCCATGTATTTTGAGGACATTCTTGCGGATTTGGAAGGAAGGATTTGAGCTCTGTGTGGTAAGCATCCAAAAGCATTTATTTTATTAATGGTGGTAATATTTAGATTTCCAAATGTTAATAATAATAGTAATAATAATGATACAGTATTGGTAATAATAATAATAATAATAATGATAATAATAATAATAATAATAATAATAATAATAATAATAATAATAATAATAGAGCTTTATCAAGTTTATCTAATTAAGTATATAGACTTGCAGCTAGTGTTCACTAAAATTAGGCTGATTTCAGCAGGGTGTTCTTCCACTTCCTAGTGGGAAATGCCCACCTTCTCATGGGCTTATCACAAATAAGTAAAAGTCATATTTGATACCATTCTATATATATATATATATATATATATATATACTGTGTATATATATATATATATATATATATATATATATATATATATATATATATATATATATATATATATATATATATATATATATACCAATTTCTTATATATCTATTTTCGAAGAGTGGTCTAAGTTTTAAACAATACTAATGTAGCTTATTTTATTGTACTGTACTATTCAAAACATGTTTAAGTTGGCTTCTTGGTTCTGTGGAGGTGGCAATCATTAGATATTTTCACTTTAATAAATATTTTTTTAATCAAACTAATATGAAAAAAGGTCTATAGCATTGCCTATAAAAATCCTCATCTATAGTAAGTAGTGATAGAATTACTGTTAATGTGTTGGGGAACTTGAACCTACCCTATGTGGATTTCCTTCAAGACCTATGAGTGTATGCTTGAAAGAGAAAAGGAAAACTTTAACCTGGGTTCATCATGCTGTTGCAGAGAAGCATGAAATGCAGGAATGTATTTAATTTTCTTTTTGCAGGTGGTAGGATGAAGAGAATACTGCATTTTTATAAGTTTCCGGATGATGTATTTTCAGTGCATAACTCGCTTAAAAAACATAGTTCTTTGGAATCCTTACAGCCAT
>NC_090754.1:26711646-26729146 GCF_036898095.1 Palaemon carinicauda | reverse complement strand
ATTTTTTGGTTTTTAGTTTTTGTGATTACAACCATTCTCTTTTCTTTATATATTACTGGCATCTTCCAAGCTTCAAACTGAAGTAAAAGAGTTGAATGCTACAAGCCCAATAGCCTTCCCTGGGCAAGTAGGCAGATAAAAAAAGAAATTTAGAAGCAAAGAACAAACCACAGTATACAAGAAAAATAACAACGAAAAATAAATGACAAATAAGAAAAAAACAGATAAGATAAATATCGGAAAAAACAAATGAAATAGACAACAAAGTAAAAATGAGATAAATACCAAATAAAAACAAATGAGATAGATAAAGTAAAATAATCAAGATGAACAAAGGGACCACACTCATTTTTACAAGCTCAGAGTTAGCAATCATTTGACATTTCTAAAGACATTTTGGGATTTATATTGAGACAGGAAAAGCTTTGAATATATTTAGGTTGGGTTATGATTTCTTGAAATTATATTTTATAGTATCAGCAAGGTAGGTTGGAATAAAATAGTTAAATAGAGTGTATACAAATTTATTTTGAAAGAAATAGAAGATGAACATCACCCTAATGGCAAATAAAGTGAAAAATATATTTTTTTTATTTGCAACTAATGGCAGAGAAGGATTATTAAATGTGTGGACATAAATGAAAAGGGTGATGGTTAATTTTGCCCAGTCAATTTGTGAAGTGATTTTGTTCTGTGTCCTTTTAAATTGTATCAACATTTATTGAAGGGAAGATACAGGAATGAGAACATGCACTATTACCTTATTATTTCATAGGTGAATTGCATTTTACCATTTATTCTATGAAGATAATCTGCACACAATTCTGTCCATGCTGTATTATTATTATTATTATTATTATTATTATTATTATTATTATTATTATTATACTATTATTACTAGCTAAGCTACAACCCTAGTTAGAAAAGCAGGATGCGCTAGGGCTTCAACAGGGAAATCAGCGTCAATGACCTGAGATGTCAGGATGCCAGAAAACCTCAAATGAATCCAACACGGAAAAATAGCCCACTGAAGATAGGAAATAAGGAATTAAATAAACTTCAAGAGGAGTAATGAACAGTTAAAATAAAATATTTTAAGAACAGTAGCAACAATAAAATAAAATCTTTCATATGTAAACTATAAAAAGAGACTTAAGTAAGCCTGTTCAACATGAAGACATATGCTGCAAATTCGAACTTTTGAAGTTCTACCGATTCAACTACCCGATTAGGAAGATCATTCCACAACTTGGTAACGACAGAAATAAAACTTCTAAAATATTGTGTATTATTGAGGCTCATGATGGAGGATGCATGACTATTAGAATTAACTACATTCATAACGAACTAACTGAATAATGGTACCAGAGATAAATATCTAGATCAGGAATAAGAAATTTAATAGATGGTAAGTTCCTGACCAACAAATTAAGATGAGAATCAGCAGTTGAAAACCAGACAGGAGAAAAATACCCAAAACAAGGTAGAATGAAAGAATTAAAACACTTCTTCAGAATAGATTGATCACCAAAATCTTCTAAGACCTTCTCAGTAAGCAAATTTTTTGTGCAATCCAAGAAGAGACAGATCTAATGAGTTTCTAAAAAGTAAATTTGCTGTTGAGAATCACAGCTAAAAATTAAAGAGAGTCATGCAGAGTTAAAGAAACATTATCAATGCTTAGATCCAGATGGGGAGGAGTCACTGTCCTTGACCAGTCCTACAATCAAACTTTAAGTTTTGTTAGGATTCAACTTCATGTCCCATAATTTGCTGTAACAAAAATACAGTAAATGAAACTCAGCTGGCATGGATAATGCAATTAATTCATCAGCAAATAAGGTGAAGTTTTGAAGGCTCAGTTATGGCACTTTCTCTCTATCTCCCTAACAACCATCAGTTTTTTCTTGATATAAATGACAGCAGATGTTTGCACTGCTCACTGATCATAGTTGTTTTGGCTAATTTTTTTCATGGCCGGTACCACAGGAGTTAGAAAACTATCAGACAAGATCCAAGAAAGTAGACTGAGGTGGTACGGTTATGTCATGAGAAGAGATGAACAGTACATTGGGAGGAGAGTGATGGAAATGGAGGTACAGGGAACGAGAAGGAGAGGGAGACCAAAGCGAAGTTGGATGGACTGTATCAAGGATCACCTTCTATCAAAGGGATTAACCAGTGATGAGGTGTGGGACAGAGGTAGATGGAGAAAGCTGACCAGAAACATCAACCCCACATAGAAGTGGGAAAAGATGTAGACAAAGAAGACGATGATGATGTTTGCACTGCTCTCTGACTACCATCAAATTTTCACTCTTAATTTTCTATCACTTGTCAATAATTATTCTCTTTATTGTATGTGAACAGTAACTGAGTACAGTATTAGTATACTTTATCCAGGCTGTTCAAAAATTGTTGCTTAAATCATTGGTGTTCTAACCTTTTGATATTTTTATGTTCTGTAATACATAGAAACACATCTGTATTTCAAGCTGGACCTTGATAATATATTAGATTGCAGAGATTATTTTCAGTTTGCAATTCAGTTATTTCAGTTACCTATTTGGCTAGTGGGCCGTTAGGCTATAACTTAGAGGCGAGGTGAATGCAACTGACTGTATTTCAACTGATAACGAGTTTACATACAAGAGATTCCAGACAAGAATGTCACAAAAATTCAAACAGACTTATTCATGTAAAGGCAGGCTTGAGCAGGTTCTGTTAACAGTGGGGAGTAAGCGAGATATACAAAAAAAGAAAATACTGTTACAATGTACGAGCATCTGTGAAACGTGCGGTACATGGCTCCCACCCCCCAAGATTGACATACTTGTGAAGTAGTGCGCCCTGCTCTTGAGAGGTGTACTATAGCGGCTCATCTTGCAGGAGATACTATGGTTTTAGGCATTCAATGGAGACCCAGTCTTCTTTGCCACGAATGTTAATTAAGAAAGCCTTTGGATTGCAATGGATCATGAAAAAAGGGCCCCTATAGGGCAACATTAGCGGTGGCTTGCTAGTGTCAGTGCGCATGAAAACATGCGTTGCAGAGTGCAAATTTGTCAGTATGTGTTGCTTAGCCCGGTGCTTACAAGTCTTGCTGCATGGAGTAAATTCTCCCATAAAGTTACGTAGGCGCTGTAGATTGTCGGAGGAGGTTGCAGACGGAGAAAATTTGGCAGGAACGGGTCGCCATACACTATTTCAGTTGCCGAGACATCGAGGGAGTCTTTAAGAGTGTTCCTTAGTCCCAGAAGGACACAGGGAAGCTGAGCAAACCAGTTGGAATTGTTGCAGCGTGACATCAAAGCTGCTTTGAGGGAGGGATGAAAACATTCAACCATTCCGTTGGCAGTAGGGTTGTAGGCGGTTGTAAGATATAGGGTGATGCTAAGGAGGTTTGCTAATGATGTCCACAATTGAGAGGTGAAAATGGTGCACCTTGAGAAGTGATATGCTCAGGGATACCAAATTTCGCTATCCCCCCTGAGAGTAAGTCACATGTATATGAAGCGGATGTTAGTTTCCATGGCTTCAGGCCAATGAGAGGAGTGGTCAATGACGGTACATGGGTAACGATGTCCTTGTGATATGAGCAGGGGACCTACTACGTTGTCATGAATGTGGGAAAAATTATGCTGAGTTTGAGGAAAGATATCCACTCCTGAATCCCTGTGCCGATGTACTTTTGAAGTTTGCCTTGAAGTTCAGGCACAGACCCAATCCTTAGCATCCTTAGTAATACTGTGCCAGCTGAAATTTGTCTTCAGTAGCTGTGCAGTAGATCGGTGAAAGACATGAAAGGCCATGAATGAAATTTAACATTTGTTGCCGCATGGGAGCAGGTATCTATGGTCATGGTCTACCAGTACTAATGTCACAGAGGAGGATGGCATTGGAGTCATGAGGGCGATGTGTTCCCAATGGAGGGATGTGCAGGATGTCCTACATGCTTGGTACTCTGGATCTTTTTGTTGGGTTTCTGTCAAGGCATTGTAATTCAGTCCCAGGTGAATTGTGGCCAATGGGTTCTTGACAGAGCATTGAGAGTGGGATTCATTTTCTCAGGGATGTGTTGAAGGGTGAAATTGTATTCAACCATGCAGGAGAGATGTCGACGTTGACAGGCGGATCAGGCATCGGACTGTTAAGTGAAGGAGTGCACCAGAGGCATGTGGTCCATGCAAATGACAAAGGATATACTTTCTAAGAAAGTTGAAAGTGACGGACAGCCAGGAGCACTGCCAGCAATTCATGGTTGGAGGTAGAGTAGCCAGAGTCTGCCTTGGACAGTTTTCTATTGAAGTACTGCACCAATACTGACGTCGCTAGTGTCGGTAAAGAGGAGAGGGGCATGCGGCAACAGCAACCAGGAAGTGGAAATATGAGAGGAAATCTGCACCGAGGATTGGCAATGTGACATCAGCAACGAGAAACTTCCAGTGACATTTGGTGCTTCCAAACGATAATATGAGGGTCTCGTACCCATGAGTGGGGATCGCACATCCATTGGCAGCTACCAGGCGAATGTCGACAGGCTTAGACAGACTATGTCGTGTATTGGAGAGTGGCCTTGGTAGAAGAGAACAGCAAGCACTCATTTCTATTAAAAATTGCACGCCCGCACGTGCATCGTGAAGAAAAAAAAATATTAGTGACAGCAGAAGCCACTGCCACAAGCGATGGCCTACTTGCACGTTTTTTTGGCCACATTTCTTCTCGGCAGCCCCGAATCTGGAATGGTAATAGCATAACTACAGCCAATGGGCGTCAATAAATGGCTATAGAGGTCGTTGGTTGGTGCATGAGTGAGTGGTGGCATATGTGGATGATGGGCAGCTTAATAACAACTCCGGCACATCACTGGGTGGGAGTATGTGTCGTACCGCATTCATGTCAGCTTTGGTCAATGCTGAGTATTTGTCCTCTTCGTCAGGAGTGGGGGCGTTGAAGGTGGTGAAGTGACCGTCCATATGGGTGTTGACTTTGGTCATCAGGTCCTTCATGGGCAAAATATCGACATCGGGTAAAGCACCGCATACAGATTCGGGTAGGCTCTATACCCAAAGGGGACGAAGGAGGTTCACCTCCTGTGGAGAGCCGTCTGCGTCAGGTTGCAGGCGAGCGATACTGGTCATTTCCCTGAGAGTGAGTGAAGCCTTTTGGTCCCCCAAAGGTTGTTGAGAGAGTTGAAAAAGCTTGGTAATAGGGGCAGTGGTGAGTACTGCTCCAAAAGGTATGTTTTGGGATGTCATACGCTATTGGGGTGTCCCCTTGCTTGCAAAGTCAATCTTAGATTTCTGGGAAGGTATCCTCAGGGATCGCCAGGAGAACATAGTCTGCTTTGGTGCTTGATTGAGGCCATGCCCCTAATGCAAAACTGGACCTCGGCGCGCTGAAACCAGGTGAATGCCTCTGTACTGGCAAAGGGCACTAGTTTCATTGGTGTTGCGTTGATAGAAGAGTCAGGGTTGGAGGGCGGCATCATCAAACAGTAAGAGACAGTAGTGAAGGGGATGTTGGGAGGGAAGTGATCCTCTGGCGGTCACCAATTGTCTGAGTGGGCCGTTAGGTTATAACTGAGAGGCGAGGTGAATGCAACTGACTTTATTGCAACACATAACGAGTTTATATACAAGAAAATCCAGATAGGAATGTTAAAAAAATTCAAACAGACTTATTCATGTAAAGGCAAGCTTAAACAGGTTTTGTTAACAGTGAGGGAGAGAGCAAAAATACTGTTACAGTGTACGAACGTGTGTGTAAGATGTGTGGTACACTATTGTTGGAAAATGTAAGCCTTAGATTTTGTTCCCAGATTCATTCATTCTTTATAATGGCCGTGTTTAGATCTACGTCTTCTTTTACATGGGTTATTATCAGCTTTTTATTGACATGATCATTCCTATCTCTCAAAAGTCAAACCTTACTTAGCTTTAATGGTATTTTGTAAATAAACATGATGTACAATATGAGAATTATCATATACCATATTTTCCTAACATATTCCCTTTTTGGCATGTACAAGATACTTTGAGTAAACTTTTACAATGGTATGTATTTGGTTTGCCACATTTAATTGAGGCCTGGATGACAAATCCACAAATAAGGAATGCTGTCTTTATCCTTTTTTCAGCAATTAGTAAAACATCAATTTGATGTTGATGAAAGTATTTTGATATTTTTCAGTCTACCAATTCTTTGATTTTTTAAAGCTCAAAGCAGCTTCTAAAAAATGACCGGAGAGACTTCACATTACCCAGAATCTCTTGAGTGTCCTACGGTAGGCAGAGCAGTGAAATTCCTAATAGCATAAATTATTGTCATATATGGCATTTTCATGTCTGAATGGTATCATATTGTTCTGCTTGAACAAAGGTTCTTTGAAAGTTCAAGGCCACCCGAATAAATCAAAATAGGGGAAAGATAAAGATTGATTATTCAGGGAATCTTGTTTCCTATCCCTAAAGTCAAAAGAGTACTTAAATACTTACTAATAAACCTCTTTCAGTTTAGGGTTTTGAATGTTTTGTGACAGATTTTAGTTTGAAGTAAAACTAACTTTGATCATACTGAAGGAATTTTCATGTTTCTTGAAATCTTGATTTTGATCTCATTTTCATTAGAGTTATTGGTCTTGGTTATCTTATCAGTTTGACTGGGCAATTTCTACTAATTAGACTTACCTGAGGTTAAAGTCCATTGATTGCATTGGTGTGTCATTCAGCCACTCAGTTACCTATTAGATATTCCATTAGCATTCCTTTGAATGGAGCCCAATCAGATATTTGATTTTCTTATGTATGAAGGCATTTTTAAATGTATTAGATTAGCCATATTTTAATGTTGAGATTTGCAGTTGGGTGCACAATCAATATTGTAATTACTTCATATATAAAAGAAATTAATAAAAATGTTTGAACCATCCAAAATGCTGAGTTAAATCCCATAGAATGTTTTTCATTAACAAATTAGTTAGGCACCCTGGCAATAGGTACTAACACTGATCAGGTACTTTACATGCATTAGGTTTTTGTTGGGGGTGTGGTACTTTATTATCTTTTTATTATGTTTGGTTAGAGGGATGCTCCGAGTTGTTTATGAAACATTATGTTTTCATGAAGAAAGATCTTTTGTTCCATAGCTTTAGTCAAATTATATTTTGAAAGACATTAGTATTTAATTGTTGTGAAATAAATCATTGGATTCCTTCATGGCATATTTGCTTTACTTGATATGTAAAATAGGATTTTTTAGACAAAGGCTGTCATCCTATGATTTCAATCAAAATAAAAATCCTTGGAAGAATTTTTCTCTTCTTATTGTAATCCCTGCATTACAATAGTGCATGAAGTATTGATGTTTTATTAGGGTGATACATATTGATGAGAGAATTAGCATTAATTAGTGCTCCTTGCGGGAAATTTCTGTTAATTTTATCTGTTCAGACTACCTAGTAAACTAATAGAATTATAACTGTACAAATGTAAGAAATCAATTGTATAATTTCTTCCTTTGACAGGTGATCCAGAAGCTGCTTGCTAGAGGCTTCATCACTTCCAGTGAATGCACTAAGCTTTGCGCAGAGATTCAACCTGTGAGTTATTCAATCTTTCTGGAAGCAGTTTTGTGCTGTAAATTAATTGCTCTATTCCTGACACAAACAACATCAGAATAGATAAGACTTTTTAAAATTAAACTTTATTATTTCAGTTTTAATAAAACTCTGGCTTTGGGAATATTGAAGAGGATCACTTCATCTTATATTGTAATTCAAAAGTTAGGCAGTAAAGTAGCTATTCAATAATTGGTTTTATAAGGAATAGTGTTTTTAGTTCTCAAGAGCATACAGTATTAACATTTTGGATTCAAATGTACATCTCTTTTTAATGACATATATTGCAGCTAACATCTGCATTATCAGTTAACCTGTTTTCTGTACATAGTTAAGAGACTTTGCCATGACACAGAAATGATCTTCGTGATTTGTAAAGTGTAAGGCCGAGTAAAGGTAAGTAATAAAGTTGCACATGTGTTGACAGTTTGATATGGTTTGCATACTACATTATAAAAGTTGAATATTTTAATTAAAAGGAAGATATGAAATATCACGTTTGCTAGTTCTGATCAATGGTTCACCATTTCTAAGAATTCTAAACTATTTTCATCTAATGCTCATGCGACAAGTTTGTATGGAGGGATTTAATTACTGTAAAAGTGTGGTATATTATTAATTATATTATACATACCCAACTATTAATCCCAGATTTTAAATGTAATTTTATTTTTTATTTTTGTACCTTTGAAGAACTAGATACCATTTGGTACATGAAGTAATTTGCGTACCAACCTTTAGATAAAATTACACTGGGAGTGCAGAATCATATAGAGACGGGGTGAACCTTATAATTGGGAAAAAGATCTTTTGCTACCAATAGATTTCCAGGGAAAGTATCCATCTGGCAGTCAGCTGTTCACTAATCAAACAGGAAGGCTTACTTGCACCATTCCATTTTTTTTATATACTTGCTGTAGATTCTCTTTGAGATTTGTTTCTACCATTAAGTTTTATATCGTTTATGAAAGATGTCTTGACCTATTATGCCACTGGAATTTGAAAATTGACAAATAAGTGTGTTAAACTACAATTTCATGAGGCTCTTGAATATTTTAATGTATGTACTATATACGCTTAATCCTATCACTCACTTTTAGATACATATTACTTAATTATGCATTTACCCGTGATCCACTTGGTTTGTTCTCTGTCTTTCAAGCAATGACATGAAATACCAAACACCTTTTTTTACAGTTGAAAATTAATTGCATTCTCCGTAGGTGACACAAAACCATGAGCTATTGGTTTAGCCCCTCCTCTTGCTTTAAGTTTACCTTCTTTTGAACAATCTTCAACATTTACCATACTTGTTCTTTAACTCATTGTAGTTTAAAGGATTCAAAATTTTTCTTTTTTCCTATTGCTTTACCTATAGATTCTTTAGCTCTTTTACTGTCCTGTATGAATGATTACACTGAATTATGTTTTCTCTTGAATATTTAGGATCTTAAACACCAGAAAAATTTTTAATGGTTCTAATATTTTTCTGTTCTATTTGATTTTTGTAAAAAAAAAAAAAAAGCAGGAAATTGTAGAATGGTCAAAAGTAACTACCAAAAAGTTATAAAAAGGAAATTTGGCTGGTGTGCTAGCTGTTCTCTTAAGTATGCAGTGATCACACAATACTTTCTTTCCAAGTAGATATGTAATTTTAATTAATAATTCCATCTTTTACTTCCTCTTGGTTTCTCGGAATATTTTCACAACCAAATATAAAGATTTGTTCATTACTATGTTATTGCTGTTAGCAGTATTTCAGTCTTAAAGTGAAGAGATTGAATCAAGTCAGATTGTAGTAACTTTAGTGGTAGTCTAGAAAACATGGCAGAGAAAGATTTTTTTTTCTAATTAGCTGGTCGTTTACAAGACACCATTTCCAATCAGTATAGATCAATATTATACTCTGAAACTTAGACAGCACAAAATACTTTTTAATTAGGATCTGCCAAGAAGGTTCATTAATTTAGAAGACTGTCATGGACCTGGATCTTCATCAAAATAGTGTTGTGATATTTTCTTGTCTACCTTTTTGCTGATGTATTTGATAGTAAGCAGAGTAATGAGAAACTCGATCTTCCTCATTCCTGTTTTCCCAGGGCTAAACTAAAAACTTTTTGGTCCTGTAAAATGAAAACACTTTTGATAGACCTTGATGCTTAGGGAGGCATAGAGTCAAGTGGTATTTTTCTTTTGTTTTTTATTAAGAACATTGATTTGGTAATGTTGCTACATAAGGTAGCTCTAGCCCTGATGATGACCACCCAATTATCATAACTCCCATATTATCTAAAGTTTTTAAATATCTTTTGGTAAAACATTTAAAAAGATATGCTGAAGGTAATAACGTGTCCCCTAATTTGCAATTTAGCTTTTGCAAGGGCCTTGTAGCATGTGATGCCCTTCTCACAATTTCCAGTTTGTACAGAAATCCCTTGATTGTGGTCAGGAAGTTTGAAACATTGGTCTTGATCTTTGTACTACTTTTGACCCTGTTAATCATGAGGCTTTTGTTTTCAAAATCAAACAGATGGGAGTATGTGGGTATGTGGGTATTTTCCTTAGCATCGTTATTGAATTTTCAGTAATAGATTGCAAAGAATAGTTGTTGATGGGCATCAGAGTGAGTATAGGAATGTAATATCTGGTGTTTCTCAGGGTAATGTTTTTGGCCCATTACTTTTCATACTATAGTATATACTGTATGCATGACGTGTGGTATGGCATAGAAAAAAAGCTTGTTGCCTACCATTATTATTATTACTAGCTAAGCTACAACCCTAGTTGGAAAAGCAGGATGCTGTAAGCCCAAGGGTTTCGACAGGGAAAAATAGCCTAGTGAGAAAGGAAATAAGGAAACAAATAAAGTACAAGAGAAGCAATGAATAATTAAAATAAAACACTTAGAGAACAGTAACAGCAATAATATAAATCTTTCATATATAACCTATCAAAAGTAAAAAAAAAGATACTATACAAAGAGAAATAAGATAGATCAATGTGCTCAAGTATACCCACAAGCAAAAGAACTCTACTCCAAGACAGTGGAAGATCATCTTACAGATGGTGTGGCTCTTCCCAAGACAGAAGAACAATGGTTTGAGTTTTGAGTGTCCCTCTCCTAGAAGAGTTGCTTACCATAGCTAAAGAGTCCCGTCTACCCATACCAAGAGGAAATGAAAGTAGCCACTGAACATTGCTGTGTAGTAGTTAACCCCTTGAGCGAAGATGAATTGTTTGGTAATTATAGTGGTGTCAGGTGTATGAGGACAGAGGGGAAGGTGGAAAGAATATGAGCTGTAACCAGAGAGAGGGATCCAATATAGTACTGTCTTGCCAGCAACAAAGAACCCAATAACCCTCGAGGTAGTATTTCAACGGGTGGCTGGTGCCCTGGCCAACTTATTACCTACATTTTAGCAAGTGATGCTACACTCTCTGCATCAATTCTATATCCTAAATGTAGACCTATGGTTGTTGAATCCCTAAACAAAGATTTAGCTAAAATGGGGCATGAAGTTAAGCCCTAACAAAACTCAAAAATATAATTGTAATTAGGTCGAGGTCAGTGGCTCTTCAACATCTAGATCAATGCATCGAAAATGTTTCTTGTTGATGGGCAACAAGTGTGATACCTAATTATACATTTGCTTGAAGAAACACATTCATTCTGTTTATTTTTCAATTCCACTAACAATTGACTTATTGGGAAGGTCTTCTAAGATTTTTAGTGATCAATCTGTCCTGAAGAAAGGTTTTAATTCTTTTATTCTACCTTATTCGAGTATTGTTCTCCTGTCTGGTCTTCAGCTACCGATTCTCATCTTAATTTGTTTAGTAGGAACTTACGGTCTATTGAATTTTTTATTCCTGATCTAGATATTAATCACTGGTACCATCTTTCAATTAGTTCGTTATGCATGTTGCATAAGATTTTTTATAATTCCGACCATCCTTTACATTCAGATTTTCCCTGACTGTACTACAGAGTATTCTAGTTTTATTCCAACTATGACCAGATTGTGAAATGATCTTCCTAATGTCGCAGTTGAATCGGTGAAACTTCATAAATTTAAACTGACAGCAAATTTTTTTTATGTTGAACAGGTTGACATATGTCTTTCTTCATGTTTGTATATTACAAATCTTAAAGTATCCTATATATTTTGTTCATTGTGTCTCATATATACTTTATTTATTTCCTTATATCCTTTCCTCACTGGTTTATTTTTCCTGTTGGAGCCTTAGGGCTTAAGCTTCCTGCCTTTTGAAGTAGGGTTGTAGCTTAGCTAATAATGATAATAATGATAATAATTATAATAACCAAAACAATAATAATAATGATAATAATTATAATAACCAAAACAATAATAATAATTGTCATAGAAAACATGGGCAAGGAAAGCTATATATCTAGGTATATTTCCTTAGATTGAAGTAAATCAATCTGTTGAGCATAATTCAATATTAGGCTGTTATGAGCTTAATATTTGGGATGCTCCTTATTTGCTGCTCAAGAAATATTTACGTGATTGCTATAAAACAGAACTTTGATAAAATTCTTATTTCTATGTTCTTTCCACAAGCCCTCCAAAATCAGGTATAACGCCGACCTGGTCAGATAGTACAATGACTTAAGGATAACATCCTATATAAAGTTGAAACGTGTCCCAATTCCCCGCATAATACTCAAAAGGAACAACTTAACCTAGATATAAAATAAGTATATCGAAGGGGAGGCTCACTGGAGTAGGCTACCTTCCGAAGCCGCATACTGCCCGGTCGGGTAGGCTAACCAAATGAACGCCAAATTAGCCTAACTAATACTCAAACATTAATAAACTTCAATAACCATGCTGAAACACTGTATAAAATGTCAAGAGCTAAATAAACAAGACTACAATTAGTATGAGGAACTAATTGAAAGTCGTAAAAATCATGAAGCTCTCGGAGGTAGCGACACCAAAATGGCTGCCGAATATGCCCGTGAGGGAAGGCATCACACAATGCTGCCGAGACTAAAATTAACAATATTATTAATTTTACGTGTCGCTACCTTGAATTATCAAAACAGATAATTGCAATACTTAACTTGGGAGTAGGGGTCTCCAAAAGGTCAGACATCTTCAAAACAGTCACAAAGAAGCTACGAAAACAAACGCGTGTGGATATCACGGTGCTAGAAAAAGGAATGACGGGAGAAGTGTGGGTAGTGGTAGTAGGGGGGGGGGGGGGCAGTAGCCGGAGTAGTGGGCAGTAGTCGGATGTAGATCGGCACCTCGTAGTATCGGGGGATATTGAGATAGGAGAAGACTAATTGGTAAGGGACCTCTGGTAGTGGTTTTAACACGCCCCAGTTTCTATATTGACACCCTATAAGGGTGAGCGAGCTGGGTATATTCCTGGCATTCCATGCAACTTTTTCTCTGGTATATATATAGCAGTATTTATACTTTAGAAATGGTGCTCTAAGGAGCATTTCACTGGGCGACACAGGTCCCTCGCCCAGAAATAGATTTTTCCTTTGTCAAAATCCCGTTTCTATATTGTTTCCTTCTGTGAAAATGGATGAAATGATTTCAGCAGAAAAGTTTTTTTTTCCCCCAATATCATTTGGACAAAATAAAAATCATGTATTAAATTTTGTAGAAACCTTTCTTTAAAAAGAGTTTAGCAGCAGCTCATTGGTGTACCAAGTAGGTTTTCACTAAACATTATCTTGAAGAATCGTGGTTTGCTTATGAAGATTGCTAGGCTTTACCCCCCATAGTAGCTGCAGAGACGTGATCTTGTTGATTTAGAGTTCAGGTAGTTTATAACTCTTATCTCCTAGTATATGGGGTTTTAATTCAAAAATAGATTTAGTACCGATCAAAAGTATCATTTGGATCAGAACTATCATCCAGACACAAGCTAGAGTCTGGTATTTTATATAGCTTTAATAAAAAATCCGGAATCTTGTATTTCAAACCATATTTTGAGATGGCTTCTTAACAGTAATCTAGACCATAGTATACAGTATTGGCATCCAACATCCAGATGAGTGTGGGAGTCAGTACTGTAAACATCATGGGACGTTCATATAAATAATTAACAGAATTTTAAAAATAAGATTTCTTATTTCTATACTCACCTGATGTTCATATGCCCATCCTCCTCCCTACTGCCATGTGGTATCAAGACGGTATGGTTAATTTTGACTTTGAAGCAGAAAAGAAAAAGACATTGGTGTTTCTGTTACCACTTACTACTAAAATGTTCCTTCCTTCACTAAGGGCATGTGTTTATTGAAAGGAAAGGAAATAAGAACATTTTGAAATTAAAAATAATCTTATGAGTAAATGTCGCTAAAACCAAGTTTCTGGAGAAAAAGCCATATGAACATCAGGAGAGTCTTGTAGAAATAATGGAAACATTACTCTACCATACTTGCTCTATTTCCTTCATCATCAGGCAAATCAGTTGATTTTGAGGGTTCATCTCTCTTACTCTCCTTTTTTCCCTTTCATCTATGTCAGACCACTGAGTATCCTTGGAAGGTTTCACTTCGGTCCAAACAGTGCAGATGAAGTTTTTCTCCAATCTTCCTATCATCCTAAAGTATCTTCCTAGATGATGTGGAATTAGCTGTAGTTTAACAAGCATTTATGTCTATATTAGTTATTTTATATTTTCTCTTTTTTCTTTGATTTCATTTTCTAGAAATATGCATAGCAGAAGGGACCAGATATTTTTATGAAGACTGTTAGCATAAAATATTGTTTACAGTGTTTTCATAAAAAAAAGTTTAATAACTTCGGAGGGATTTTATTTTTAATTGTGGAATTAGTGAAGTTTGTGTTGTCATCTTCATTCTATATTGCTATTAGCCTATTTATGGCTGTTTTGCGTATTGGAAAGATTTCTAGGAAAATTGTGTTGAAAAATTTAATTTTTTTTAAAACTGAACGGCTGTAAATTTCCAGTTCTCCTTCAGTATTCATGGCTTTCTACATACTGTAAATGCCTTTCTAAGAGTAATGTATTTGTATTTTCTCTTTAACAAAGAAATACTATGCTGTATCAAAACACTAAATAGATTGCTTAACCCTTGTTACAGGCATTCTGAGACTAAGCCTCAACCACTTTCCAAGTGATATCAGTATTCAAAAGGACTCCTTTACTTATCCATTATTTTTTTTATCATATGCAGACCTGTGAACAATGTCCTATAAATTGAGAGGATCTCAATATTCAAGCATTGTATAATTTATATAATGTTTAATTTTCTGCCGCCTCTGTTGGTTGTTTTTTTACACCTGTTTTCATGGTATTGAACACAAGCAAACATAAATTTTGTCTTGGTCACAGGAGTAACCCTCTTAGGTGCTCATTTGTAGAAGCTTTGTAGTTTAGAACTCTTTGTAGATCTGATGAAGCCTCTCATGTTTGTTCTCTATTCAGATTTCAATATGGTGGTCCAGTGCATTACCAAGCTAGTTTATAGCACTCTGAAGTTCTCAAAAACTGTTAACCCTGTTACCAATTGTTTAGTAAAACCTATATTATACAACCTCTTGCAGTGGTGAGAGTGAACATGATAGTTAACACAATATTTTTAACTGTTAGCTTTGATATATGGATGGAGGAGTTATTTACTTTTTTTCCTCCAAGTACTGTATTCATTATAGGAACAAGTTGAAATATATGCTCTTGAAAGAATTCTCGTGGTGGGAAATTATCTGCAAATTTCTTGTAATACTCTGTTAGGGCTTTAAACTTTCTTACAATATTTCAAGACTTTGGTTATCATTGCTATATGTTAGGCCCTGTTTCTTCTAGTCAGTCCATCTAGAATTCTTAACTGCCTGCCTAACTTTGTGGAAGTATCTTTAGTCTTACACTCTCCTACCAAGTGAAAAAATTGTTCATTCTACCTTAGCAAACATCACATCTAAATTATCATCCTTGAGGCTCCTTACCGATTATCTATTAAAACATATCTTTCCGGCGTTTTAATCCTTTGTCTAAAAGCTACACCATATGTAAATTGGATTAATATTTACAATTATACATAAGATGTTGTATAGAGGTTTCCTCAATTTTTCTTCTTTGATTAAAGAACACTATGATTATTAACCTTGAATTAGGTTATCACTTGGTTTCTCTTCATGGGTATTTTGAAATCCATGACTTATATTGAGGGGAATGCAGTTATCCTCTTAGTACTCTTATTTACGTAAATTTCTGTCCTATTAATGGATATTAACATATTCACTATAAATCAAATTCTTCTACCTTATCCCATGATTGAAATCTTGATTCTGTGCCAACCATCTGTGTGCATTGTCACTTCAAATTTTGTCTGTTTTTAAAAACAGATGTTCTTTCTTGTGTGGTATAGAGTTTTTCTTATCTTTTCGATTATGTAAGGTTTTCATCTATATTTCAACAAATATTTGGATTTAAGGAAATGATCTTCTTCATTCTGTAGGTCTGGTTAACTGGCTTGAGGTCTCTGCCTTGGTTTTCTTTACAGGTTGTTCTACAGATGTTTTATGTTTTACAACTACCATTATTGCCAAGTCATTTGCAGGAAATGGTTATTTTGATGCACCTACTTTCACTTGTATACTGGTGAAGCAATGTTATTTTCCTGTTATTACATGGTATCCTTTCTATCTCTTGAGGTTTAGTTTTGAAAATCTAGTTTTCAGTAAAACACTATAGAGGTTTCGATGTTATCAATATAAGGATATGATTAAATACTGCTGAAATGCTTGACCTGTTTGAATCTCCATCCTGTCAGATTTACCTACTTTCTTCTTAACTGCAGGCATTTTCTGGAAACTCTTCCATGTTGATTTCATGGACAGGCATTGCATCAGTAAAGGCACTTTGATTAAAGAAGCGTTTGTTATTGATCTGCAACCAATCCTCCTCTAGAGTGTTATTGATCTGCAACGAATCATCCTCCAGTCATCTTCTTTACTTGTCTTCGATTGCATTCTGTATCTTTTCCTTTTCAGATCCAATTGCATGCAGGTCTTCAGTCATTGTTTTCGAACACCATCGTCTCCAAGGAAATGATGACAGTAGGTTTTCCTGCTGGGTTGGTAAGTAGCTAGACTGCCAAATGGGATCAGTGGTCTGGGGAAGGGCATTGGTGGAGATGTATCTTTATACATTCTATCTCACTATTATGCTCTTTTCTGCCTGAGCTGGACCTTTTAAGGCCATTCTTGGGTACAGTACTTAAAGTTGGCAACAAAATGTGTGATTGGTACATTGCTTTTACATCTGTGACCTATGTGGGTGGGTTGAATATATGGATATTACTTTTCAGCATTCAAAATGAAAATAATTGTACATTTATTACTTATCTTTTCTATATATTAAGAATATTTGTATCACACTCACTGAAATGTTTAAAATTCAGTAGCTAGGAACCTTGTTAAATCGTAAATTTTACTTGCATTTTGATGCAAAGATTAAGCTTTGTTATAATTGGAGCATGATTGGCTTAAGAAGATAATTCCTTTTGAAAATAATGATTTCGGTTTGAAAGTCATTTGAATATGATGCGATGTCCGTTTGTGTTTTTTTTTTATTATGATTTTCTCAGTTCGTTCATGTTATCGGGAATTTTATTTTATAACCTAAGGAAAATCCTAGAATGTAAACTAATTTTATACCTCTTTAACTGGGAGGAAAGAATATATCTTGATGATTTAATGTTCATGTATTTCTTTAACTTCAGATGGAACCAGTTGCTACCAAATCTGAGGGAGCTACCAGTCTTGAAATAGATGTAATGCAGGTTAGCAGTGACTCTGATGACTCTTTGGGTATTATCCATACCTCATTAGCTCAAACCCTGGAAAAAAAGAAAGAAATGTTTAA
>NC_090754.1:26549146-26704146 GCF_036898095.1 Palaemon carinicauda | reverse complement strand
CATGGCTGCTGCTCGTGATAACCTGAGAAACCTCAGCTCATCATCTGACTCAGAAGATGAATCAGAAAATACTTTATTATATGATATTTGTAGGGCAAAGAGATCACTCGACACCTACTCTACATACTTTGTCCCTGCTGACCTTAGATAAAGTATTTACTTTGGAGATTGGCTTAATATTTTTAATGTATTAAAAAAAAAATTTCTTTCTGTTCATTGTTTGTTTGGTTTAGGAGGTATATATTTTGTTAACTGTTCATTCATTCACAGATTTATTCATTTTAGTTTAACTCTTATGAATTTGAATTCTAGATTTTTTAAATATTTTGTTAATATTGCATTCAAGTTGATGTGAGTATATTGATTGGGTGATTGTCTGTTTTTATTCTTCATATACCTAAATTTAGGGTTGTCCATTGTGTTTAATCCTTAAGTGGAGTGTGGTCCACATTATCTACTGAATATGGTCCACTATTACTAGAGCAGTAATAAATAAGTGGTCATTTGTGATCATCTAGCTTCGTACATAATAGCTAGGAGTGATATGAGTAGTGTGACGTGCATACATAATACACTATATGCTTTTGTCCATTTTTACGATTTTCCATTTTTTAATTTCATCATAAGCAATGCTGGTATACTTGGGTTTTTGCATTTTATGTTCAGTATGTAGTTTTGTGTCTACAGAATATCATTGGCACTGGGATATATATGGCTATTGCTTAAATTTGATTTACATTTTGGGAATATAAAAACAAGCAAAAAAAGGAATATAGCCTGGCTGATGAATATTAAAAGTTGGATGATTTACACAGTCGTGTCCACCTGTCTCTTAATTTCAATCCAGGAAAATTTTTTCATTTCCTCATAAAGATAAGAAGTGTACTTGTCTCTTTCCCTTACTGAAAATTTGCATTACTTTTGTGTTTAATGTATTGAATTCCACACTTATTGGATCTTATTTTAGTCCTGTCTACTTAGTATTATCACATGGAACCTCAAGTTTAATTTAGTTGCTGATTTAGCTTACAGATTCTGCGACTCGTATTGACACCTCTTGTCTTTAAATGACCCTTTCAAACTATCAGCCATTATGTTAGTAATTGTGATTATTAAAACTATTGAGAATAAGGTTAATCTTAAGGGTGTGATTTATACTGATTCAAGAAATGCTATAGAAGCCCTAAAGGGTTACACTCATATGAATCAATTGGTATTTGAAATTAAAGAGCTCCTTGACAAGTTTTACTAGCTTGGGGGTAAATATAAAAATAGGTTGGATTACTGCCCACGTTGGGATTATGGGCAATGAAAAGGCAGATGCTGAAGCTAAATCTTTAATCAATTTACCAAAGCAAGCTTTTACGTACAATACCCCGAAAAGATTACATAACCCACTCAAGGCATTTCATAGCTACAAAATGACAAGATCTGTGGAATAAAAAATCTGGTAGTAATAAGTTAAAAGAAAGGCAACACAAAAGGATAAAAACACTCGGATGGGAAAGCATAGAATATTCACCCCCAAAAAGTCAATACGGTATCAACATGAGAGAAAACAAGAGGTGGTGAAGTGGCATATGACCACTTGAATATAAGGCATAGTTTACATCTTTTTCCAAGGTCAGCCACCTGTCACTGGCCTGGCTATAACTCCCTATTCTGTAAGTTGGGAGTGTTTTGGTAGCTTGTTTAAAGGAGGGGGTACGACTACTAGTGAGAAAAGTTTAAACCCTTCCTCTCTGGAAGATCTAATTACTGTAAGTAAAAGCAAGAAATTAACTTGAATCGTGGAGGATAGTGTAACTGTCTCATTAAGAAGCAGGCCAAATTTCCAATTCTTGAGAATTAAAACCTCCTCCGATACAGTTACTAATAATAATAGTAAGTGATCTAAGAGAACCGCCAGGTAACGGAGTAGTCAGCTCTTATTGTGGCAAGGCTGCTCGTTCAGTTCCCAACAGGTAATCTTTGCCAGGGATGAAGTAGTATGAAATAAAGTGTTACATAATAAAAAGGGGAAATTTCTTGGTATATCAATAGATACTAAAGAAATTTGAGTCACACTTGATTGCATTGGGGTGAAAACCCCATGGCAGGCTTCAAGTCCAATAAAGATCATTACCCGCCTTAGCGATCTTTCTAGCCAAGAATGTCGGCGTAAGAGTTGCCAGTTAGGTCATAGTTGTGCTGTCCAAAGGCTTGAATGTGCCATCTTTAATGTAAATGTTAGACGGTGGGTTTTCCTTCCTGTCCACCAGCTTGAGGACTTGTTTAACGCGTGGTTTCGAATGCCGAGGTTGTGGCAAACCCACATGTATCACATGCTCGAGGGGGGGTTTCCTAGCGACGCTTCCCCTGAGAATGTATAGGTTCTTATGATAGTCTCTCAATGAGAGAGAGACAGTGTTTCTGAATAGATTCTTTTGGACCTGCCAAAACTCACCAACAAAGTGGTTTTGGTGACTAGTATAATCGAGTGGTTTCGTGGAATGCTAAGATTGCAACAAGCCCATCCAGATGATATGCTCGAAGGGGGTCCCTAGCCATGCTTCTCCTGAGGATGCATAGGTTCTTCTGATATTCTTTATTACTTGGAGAAAGAAAGTGTCACCGACTACTTTCTTACGGAGCGGCCAGAGCTTGTGAACAAAAACAAGGGGGAGCAATATGACCCAGCTGTTTATTCTATCATAAACTCACGCTGATCTACGGAGCAGAATAACTAATTTTTCATGTGAACAGGAACCCTTTGAAAGACTGTATCATGAAAGATTTAACTGGAGATCTTTTCTAACCTGAGTGGGTTGTTCATTGAACCAGAGACAGGACAAGGCAGCAGCTTTCTGATGTCATGTTATCCCTGGGGGGGGGGGGGGGGGTCCCTAGCAACCTTTCCCTTAAAGATCCAAGTTCAGGAAGAACAACTTTGCTTCTGATCTGAGGGTGGCCACAGGAGAACATCCTTAGTATCCCTTGGTAGGGGTGTTGGAGCACTCTGTTCATCCCTGGACAAGTAAAATTCCCCAGATCTGATTCTCATTATAAAAAGGAGAATATGATTACCCCAGAAAATATAGCATTTGCTGCATTGGGTTTCTGGGGGAAGAAAACCCTGCAAGTAGTCTTGTTTACATGACTGGCAAATAAATAAAGTAAAAAATAAAGGGTAGTTAAATCTTTGACTTAAGCCTTTCTGATTGGGATCCCAAGGATAATCTTAGGAGACAGTTCTGCCCTCCAGAAACCTTGGTAATGAGGGCATCAATAGTTCTTTCAGGCAGAGAATTCTAGTATCCCAGACCAGGGCTTGCTTCAAGAACTAGAACTAGAACTGGACTTCAATGAGAGGTAGGAACTGCTTTCAGAATTATCAGACAGCCCTTAGCTAAGGTAACAAGGTGTTGGAACACTCTCCACTTTAGAATAAGCCTAGTAATGGCTCTATTTTGACCTGGATGGCCCTCGTTTATTGACTAACTCTTCCCAGGGAAGCTGTTAGTTAGCATTCTATGTGTCAAACAAGCTCATTGCTACTAGTCTAAGAGTGATCGTGTAGCTTTCGTTATATGGTCCGGAGGTCTCATCGGAGTTAATCAGGAGAGGTTCCAGACCCGTTGATTGTTTCTTATTCATAATAAGTTACTATGTCTATCTGACTCCCTTGTATCTCCTGGTCTTTATTCTGGAGGGGAGGGAGGAAAATGTTGGCCATTACCATTGTGTTGGCTGAAAAGGATGGCTAACAAGCATTGTGGAAAAATTAAATAATTCTTGGCACGAAAAGCATTTATGGCCAAACTTTGTTAGGAGGGCATGATTATCTTGGTCATATCAGGTTCGTTCTCATAAGTAGTCATGACCTCTCCTACTTAACTCCGTGGAGGAATATCTGGATTAGGCCTCTTCATAAACCTCCTTGTCAGGCTTCCTGTCAGGTGTGAGGGCAATTTACTACTCTCAAAGCATTTTATCCCTAAGCAATTTCCTTATCTTTTCCAGAGAGGCTTTAAGCCTTTCTAGAGTGGGAAGGAAGTATCGAAGTCCTGTTTAACTGATGAACAGAAAAACAAGAGGGCAACTTTCGACTTAACAGTTAGTTTTATTCTCAGGGCATCATTTCCATCCCAGAGATATGGGAAGCCAAGTTCTTCTGACTGGGGAGGGGGGAAGATCCAAAGAAATCCCATCTCTTACTATAAGGCTGGATAACTTGCACCTTGTTCTTCCCTTGCCTGCATCTGGTATTAGAATACTCTTGAGGAAGAGAGTATTTTATACCTGGGCTAAAGAGCCATAGATACTCAATTCGACACCCACATATTGGAGGTGTATCTAGACTAACCATGGTGGGGAATAAAAGGGGGAGCCCCATATCCTGAACATGTTTGAAGCAATGTTCAGACCGTGGACTTCGACCATTTTACTACTTCCTTCCGTATTTTAGTTCATTCCTTACTTGTGGTAAGTCCAGGCATGCTCCTACACTGGTAGGAGCTTTTGAATATTTAGTTTTTGCCTTCAGGGGGAGAGGAACTCTATCCCTTGGTCTGAGTAGTTTAAACTACTGGATGACTGTATTTTATACAAGTCTCTCTGTAAACACTGTGGAGCAGGCCTACCAGTCGTTGTCCTTCTTCATCCTGAAGTAGCTTGATCTTGTCTAGTGATCTTAGCTATCGCCGACACTACTTCTGTGTGGGAGAACAGATAAGGGGAATTCACCAAATCCAAATTTCTCAGACTTAACCAGTCTCCAGAGGGTAGTTATTCTGAGCATCTGACCAAGATTGTGTCACATCTTTTAAGGACAGTTCCCCCACAGAGCAATGGTCGGAAGTAAAAGGAATTCTAGGGCTTTTGACCCTTCTCATGGCAATTCTTTAAATCTTTATAGGGCGTTATGATCCTTTAGATCTTCCGTAGTCGCATAGTGGGATATTGCTGTAGATTAATGGCTGAGCCATGAACAGGTTTTGATCACAGACATGGCTGCTATTTCCATGCTCATTATTTCTGTGCCTGAAAAAAACAGAGGAGAATGTCGATACTTCCTCTGTTTGGGTGGATGACACTAAGTTAGCCAAGTTCACGGAACAGTGATATGCTCTGAAAGCCCCAAAAGAGGGCAAATGAATTTCTCTGCACAGACAGGGCCAGAGATGGTAATCCTTGAGACCTGTTGGCTCTCTGGACCTGTTGGCTCTAATAGAATTTTCTGAGGCTTAAACCTACATGGTAAATAGGTATAGTATCTTTATTTTTTCGAGAGTTTTAGGTCGTAAATAGATTCAAGATTCTGTGCTTGTGACTGAATCCTGTCTCCCAGTTTTTCCTCAGTAATAGCTATCTCTAGGGGAGACTGTCATATTTCCTAGGTGAAGGATGAGGTTCCTAATCCTTGTAGAATGAGGTATCTCTGTAATCGACATAGAGGTTCAGAGAGGGTTGACTTCTGTTGGTTCAGCACTAGGACTCACAGTTGTGGCTCACCTGTATCCTTCAAATAAATTCTTGGAAGGGCAGGAATAGTTGCACTCGACTTCACAGTGTTAGGCTTGGAAAGACAGTCCTGCTTTGATTATGAAGGCATTGTCATTTCTCGTTGGGGGGCGGGCAACTGAAGCAGTCCGACCCCCCTTATAGTACACTAGAGAGATGACAAATCTCTTGATTCATTCCAGGTGCTGTTTATAGGAGTTTTCTGCTGAGGAGCCCTGAGCATACGAGGCAGGCCTTTCTCATAAATATGAGCTGAAGACTGGTAATCAGGATCTTCCAATAAGGCTATCTCTGTATGGAGGGAAATGACAGGCTCAACTCTAAAGGTCTCTCTGGGAACGAGGAGATGCTTTCACTGTTCTGATTAGAGACACTTCTAAAGGTAAGCATCTTATCCACATAATCTGAAAATGTGAAAAACTGAAGGGAGGTTCTTGCCACAAAGAATGAAATTTTTTCTCTTAATACCCATTAGGATGAGACTCCACTACATAAAAATCTTGTTAAGTTTCCTGCAACAAGAAAAAAAATCTCTCCCATTGGAAGGGAAAACTCTCCCTATAGTATTTCCAAAGAGATTCTCTTAAACGTCTTTTTTTTAGGTAAGTGAGACACAGAAGATGAGAGTCTTATGTCTGCCCTACTCATAAGGACGCCACAATAGTCACTATCCTCGTCTGGGCAAAATTTATAAATTCTGAGATTTTCTAGACACAAGCACTCACACATAACTAGCATTTAATGAATACTCCCTCAAATGACCATGAATAAATTCAAGAGAGCTAAACAATAAGAGTAAACGAGATGAATGCGAAAGGCTCGATCATATAGAGGAAGGGAGAGCACAACCTTTTCACTTCATGACTAGCAGTGTTGTGAAGAGAGATTGTGAGCAAGCTCTCACTTGCTCCATGCGCATACACTGCGTTTACTCAGCACGAAGCATCATGCAATCAACCACAATTTTGATTGGCCATTCATAGAAAACATGATTAGTAGTAAACCCATATAAATGACTTAGAACGTTGTATCCGCATAGGAATAAACACAAAAGCAATGTGATAACAAATTTTGACAACTTCTGTGAAAATAGAATTTTTTTTTAACATATCAATGACTTTTGTAATCAAGTAATATATTTATATATATATATATATATATATATATATATATATATATATATATATATATTATGTGTGTGTGTATTGTCTGTTTTCATTTAAATCAATGTAAACCAAATTTTACTTATGATACCTCTTAGAAAACTGATAAATCTTATTTCTTAGGGAAATGATACTTTTCTTCATAAGTAGGATGTCATAAGCTGTTATTTTGATGTTTTTATATTAAATACATTGTATTAACATGGATATTGACATTCAAGTAGGAATTGTTTTGTATATTTTGAGATTACTTGTTTCAGTGAGTCAAGCATCTATTTTCTATTGCTAAAATGTGTTATAACATATCCAGTTCATAATCCTTCTGAAACTGGAAGGATTTAACTTGTACCTAAATGACTCACACTGAGAAGACATGCATTGCAAAATGAAAATGAACTTTTCAGAGTGTTCAATTGTGTGTGTCTTCAAGTGTGAAGCTGAGTTTTGAGTTATGACACAGGTATTGTCTCAGGAACGAAAATAAATTTTGGTGATAGTTAGCACAGGAAGAGGTAAGCTATATGTCTTAAGCACCAGAATGAAAGGTAGAAAAATTGAAAGGAAATTGGTAATTTATGTGTATTTTTGTAATCCTTAGATAAGTTGAAGGAGGAAGGGTACAGTAATCATATACAGTACCTTCAGCTCCAGCTTCTGGAGGCATGCTATTCTAAACTCAAGATCGTCGGACCAGACATCCCAAAACCTGAGCCTGTGGCTTTCCACTTTTCTTGTGAGTACTTGAATCATTTCTTTTCAGACATGAGTATATAGATTATCAGCCAAGCACGCCTGGACATAAAGAGAACAACAGAGGATATTACGATGGAAAAATCCTGTGTATGCACATCGATTCCCTACTCAGATCTGATGTGGAATCTACAGCATCAGTGGAGGATAATTTCATTTATTATTTTAGGTTGATGCGGTAGAATATTATTCTGTTAGGGTCTTAAGCTGGTGGTTAAGTAAATGTCACAAATATTTGAGTTAACAGAATCAACTGATATATTCTCAAATATATTGGGGACCCCAAAATTTTTTTTAGATTTTGAAAACACAAAGTATCCATTACATAAAGTATTTTAAATGTTACTCTGTATGTCATCTTTGTAAGGTAAGTACTTTACTATTGATAATAAAAGACCGCTTGTGTATTTAAAATATTTGAACACTTGAATGTACTAGGTGATAAAAGCACTAACAAGTTTTACCATTATGATGCTGAATAATATTGTACAATTGGAAATTGGTGGTTGAAAAGATAATTTCATGTTAACATTGTGCTTGGTAGTTTTTTTTCTGGTGAGAGAGCCCATGATTAATAGTGCCCTTTGTTAGTGATGAGTAGGTGGTATAATAGTTGAATACTTTATTCAGTGTTAACTTTTTAATTCATATTCTCTTCACTGTAAGTTTGGGATTCTTTATCATCATTAGTGTTTTCACATTAATAATTTCCTTCTGCTCTCTTTTGTCTTAAACTTCCATTGTCTCAATTTTAATCTTGTTTAGACTTCATCTATGTTTATTCTCCATAACCTTAGCATTCTGATCGATCTTCTAGCAAATTCTTTGCCAAAAAGCCATCAACATTCATACAGTACCTGAAATCATGGCAGACACTGGGTACTTTTTTAGAATCGGGTTTGTCTACTTTTGAAAGCATCCTCAGTTTTAGTTGAAGGAGGGCCTTATATCATGGAACATAAAACTTGTTTAATATTTTGGGTACTGCATAGGAATTGTCATTATAGTAGTATTGATCACTGGTGTAGAGTTCTGTATAACCTAGGATGAATTAAGTGGTTCGTAAGTAATTATTATATCCTTGTGTATATGGAAGTTTTGTTCATAGAAGATTTTTTTTGGTTGAAAGATTATAGAAAAAAAGATGAATTTGTAATTCAGATGGAATAGTGAAACTTTTTACTACACATACACACATGCATACAGTATATATATGTGTGTGTGTGTGTTTGTGGATGGATTATATCACTATAGAAAAACCTGATATTCTACAACATTTTGTTTTATTAAATTAAATACCCAGTATTTATGCATGGTGACACCTGTAATATCACACAAGCAGTATTTTCAGGTAGTGGATGCTGAGGAAGGTAATGTGGTTTAGTTTTATTCAAGGTTTCTTATATTCTGTGTATATTTCATGAATTTTATTCTACACCCATGGAAAGACATTTTTTCAAGTTCCATAACTTCTTTTAATGATTAAAATGTCTTTTGCTTTCCATTGCTCTTCAATCTGTTTAGGTTTCATTATAAATGCAGTTTTTAGTATACATATATTTCTTGTTATATAGATGTTTTTTTTCAGAAATTTGTTTAAAAATAGAATCCTTATAACTGTTATTATAGTTGTTATTGTTATTATCATTATCATTGCAACACCAATATTTCTAGAGCAAGCATCAGAAATTACAGTACCTCAAAAATTTTCTGTATACCAGATATGGAAGTTGTGTCCCAAAAAACTAAATGTTTATGCCATATACTATTAGTTAGTTCCCTGGTGAAAACCTTGAAGAGAATTTGGATAATGATTAGGTATCTGGAAGTTATCTATGAGTGTATCTTACTGCAGAAATAAAAGCATCAGTGAGGTATTGTCTAGGTTTAGTTGTATCAAGTACCAATTATTATTATCATTACTAGCCAAGCTACAACCCTAGTTGGAAAAGCAAGATACTATAAGCCCAAAGGCTCCAACAAGGAAAAATAGCCCAGTGAGGAAAGGAAATAAGGAATTAAATAAGCAATGAGAAAAAATTGATAAATTATTCTAAAAACAGTAACATCAAAACAGATATGTAATATATAAACTATAAAAAGACTTATTCAGCCTCTTCAACATAAAAACATTTGTTGCAAGCTTGAACTTTTGAAGTTCTACTGATTTGACTACCCAATTAGGAAGATCATTCCACATTTTGTAGTGATGGATGATACCCACTTAAATGGACTTCATGTGACCATCATTGTTTAAATGCTACCACTAGGGATCCTTTAATTTTTGGCCTGATAGTTTAATGGTTGTGGCTCGTTTCTTTACCCACTCATCCCCCGAATTGTGTGGAATATTACTTGCCCACACATCCATCAAATTGTCTGGAATGTTACTTAATCATTCTCCTCTATCCTAATACACCTGGCAATACTAATTACGTTATACCTTGCTATCACTGAATGTGTAGCTATTGCAATGATTTGGTGGCCTATTTGCCTTCATAGTAAGGGTAGAAAAGACACTAGCTATGGAGAAGTAACTTTTTGGGAAGAGGGAAACTTCGTGAAATAACAACGTTCTGTCACAAATAACGATATAGCCACTCCACCATGGCACCTACTGTTGTTTCTGAGTTCTCTTGCTTGAGATTACATTCAAAATCACTTTTCTGTCAATCTCCTTAATTTTTATCTAAACATAATTGATAGACATAATAGAATGCTAAAGATACCTGGTAGTCAGTGGCTAAGGAAAAACCTACCCACTCCCAATTGTTTCAGTTTGAAAACAAGGGTTCCCATGATTAACACTGTCTCAAGGCAGCACTAAAATCAAAGCCAATCACACATATTTCCTGACCATAATCAAGGGATTTCTGTACACCATTTTAGATTGTAAGGACATCACATGTTCCAAGGCCTTTACAAAAACCAAATTGTAAACTAGGGAACAGGTGATTACCTTTAGCAAACGTATGTAGATGTTTTCCCAAAAGACATGCAAAAACTTTATATGCTAGAGGGGCACTCAGTGGAGCACAGACCTCCGCTGCGGCAGCTTATTTCTCGACCTTGACCTTTGACCTTAACATGTATTAATTGACGTGGATTTTCCTGCTCTCAAATATGAACCAAGTTTGAAGTCACTGTGACAACTATGTATAAACTTCTGGCTGATTACATGAATTGGACATTTTGCTTGACCTTTCAGAATCTAATCATTTCCAGCTTTTTACATAACACTAAATCCCTGCAAGTTTCATTACTCTAATATTAAAATTGTGGCCAGGAGGCTGTTCACAATCAAACACACACACACACACATAAAAACAGGGGTGTAAAACATAATCTCCTTCTAACTTCGTTAGCAGAGGTGAATATGGGAGTTATGGAATTTGAGTGGTAATCAGCTGAACTTGCCTGTCAAAGTCTCTTCTGCTCATTTAGGGATCTTTAGTGAAAATATTGCATTTGATGCTGATGTGATGTTTTCTTCTGTTACCCAAACGACCTTTACCTTCTAGAGTTTACATAAAATTCTCCAAAATTAAATGCGTATGGAAGTCTTCAACAATAAAACCAGTGAAATGGCATAGAAAATTCTGGCCAAAGGTTATCTGTGAAGACCTGAATCTAATAGAATTTCTGACTGAAGGTGAAAAGGATAAACAATGGAAAGAGCACCTATCATGTCTACCGATGGAAAGGTGAAATATGTCGTGAAACTGTAAATGATGATAAAAAGAAAAGTTTAATTCACCATGAGTCTCCTGCAGTATATGAGCTACCTAAACCTGTGTCTAGAAGGGCACTACCCTTTAATTATTTAACCCTTCACAGACAATAAAACTCTAAACAATTTTTAGAGTAGTTTTAGTGAAAGTCGAGGTGAAAATTATATCGTTAACTGATGTATAAATTTTGAGGATAAGAGACCAAATGCGTAGATTTTGAGAATTTCTTCATTCAACCAAATCAGCAAAAGAAAACTTACCGGTATGTAAAAGGTTAATTATAGGGTTTCTCAAATACCATTTGAACTTTGTATGAGATGAAACCTTTCAATCCAGTATTACACTAGATTCTATTATCAGAGAAAAGACAAGTATATCATTCATTTTTGAGGGATATTTTCTTTCTTTAGGGGACATTATCTAAATTTTCTTTGACAACTTAGGTACTTTGTCAAAATATTTTCAACAATGGTCAGTTATCGATTTAAGATCCAGGGAAATACAGAGATATGAAATTGGAACTGACTGAGTGTCAAGAAGGTGATTCCAAGATACTGTTGCTTTTGAGATTTGTGGTACAAAGAAAGATAATTTCCAGATACCCCTTTACTTGTAGGCTACAGTAAATGCTTTATCACTATCCACTAACTAATACACAGTCAAATATCAAATATTTAAAGGGACACAATATGCCATTTTTACAGCCTATCTGCTATTCATGTATTTTTTCAAGTTTACAACTATTTCATTGAGAAAGTAAAAATGCATAGAAAATGTGATGCCAAGATTTAACAGCTATATTTTCATATCTAATCTTGGACTATTTCAATGTCTTGGATGTATAGAATTTTTGCCATAAGGCATAAGGCCTGGTGCTAGGTCCTCAAAGACCATTCAGCACTGGGGTGCAATTTGGAAAACCTGTCAGTTGCATTATGAAGTTAAAGTTAAAAGAAGTTGGACATAAAGTAGGAAGAAAGGAGGCGGGAACAGAGGTAAAGTAAAAGGCTAAAAAGGGGTGCAGCTAAGTACAGTACGAAAGGACTGTTGTAAAGACCCCTAGTTATAACCATATTTCAGTGCACAAAGGGTACTGTGACACTTCTTCCTCCCTTTGGGTGAGGCTGCTTTTTAAGGTTAAACTTTAGGTAGTGAATGAAAAGCCCATTCATGAGAAGAATGGATTTTAATATCCTTAAATATAAGTTTTATTTTATGTTCATTTTACAATTTTTGTGTATATTTTTGGATACTTTGTGTATATTTATGGTTAGAAGATAGTTTGCTTATATACAGTTTTACAATCTTGCATTGCATAAAACTGTTGTACAGGTATTTAATTTTCAATGGGGTCCCCTCTAGTATGTAATGAAAGAAAATATGTAAATTGAAAATGGAGTTGTTACTGCACATAACTCAGTCAGAACACAACAGTTTTAGTTTTGACTACAGTGAAGGTATCCTTTTATGTAGGTAGATACTGTAAATCTAAATAGCAGAATGGAATTCAGACTATATTTTTAAGGTTTAGAGAGCATTTTTTCATCAAGTTCCAAAAGTTGCATCTCTAAATTTATTTATTGCAGTATCCAATCAGTCCATTCCACTGATACCATGGAGTGTAGAACAAGAGGAAGTCTTCAATATAGCAAAGTTTCGCCAATTGCTTGGCACATTAGGTTTCCATTTGCCGTCAGATACAGGCAAAGTATATCCAAGAATACCTCATTTCTGGTGTCCAGAAGTTCTATTTATGGTAGCCAAGAAACTGGGACCCATCACCTCAAGTAAGCTATGATTTAATGCACGATTTTGACTCTTCCTGTTTTTAATAAGGGTATATCCATTTTTAGAACAAATGAGGCACAAATACTACCTGTTTATTATGTGTTCTTTTTTTATTCCGCAAGAATATTTTTATTTTGAAATGAAAAGAAAAGAAAAAAAAATTATGGCAAATAAATTTTCCTGTTAACAGTTTACAGATTTGGTCATCAAAACCTAGACTGAGATTATATCAATGTTTCCATTCTTGAAATTCTTTCACCCTCTTTTCCTTGCACTGGTGTAATTTGTATTTTTCAAAACTTTTATTTTTTCTATTGAAAGCTTTTAGAATGGAAATCATATCTATTCTCAGTCATGTAGAAATGAAATTGTTAGCTGTACTTAGGTCATGTTGTCAGTGAACAGATTATTTACTGGTCTTAGTTTAAAATCCCTTTTCCTTTCTTTTGTTACAAAGTATTTTATGCATGCTGAAGTCAGGCTCATCATACTGAATTTAGATGAATTACCATTTGTAGATAACTTGTGCATGTCACATTTCATTTTGCCATACTTTTGATAGTGCTTATCCATGTAACCCTAGTTTGCTAAATTGAATTTAAATTTTTTTGCCCTTGGCAGTCCAAAGTGTGCTCATATATCACCTGTGGCTGCCCTTATCTTTTCCATTTATCAGATACAGGTATATTCTGTATCACGTTCCCAGAATTAGTTTAAGAAACCGGAAGATTTTCACAAGTAAGTGATTTTTTCAGTATAAATGTTATGAATCAGATTACAGTAGTTGGATTTCAGATTTGAAATTTCAATTTCATGGTGTTAAGAGATAAAATTTCCAGTAAAAGAGCCTCTTATTGACAGGTAATTTGAGTGCAAGATATTAGTGTGCAAGAAAGACTTCAAAACATTTGATTAAAGTATATGAGGTAATTTTTACAGTGCTGGTGTTTTAGAGAGAATAAGTGGATTAGTAAGCATTTGTGTGACTTATATTCAATATCTTATTTTCACAAAAATAGAAAAAATTAATTTTTTAGTCTTATGTTTCTCGAAAAATTAGTGACATACAAGATTCATTTTTCTTAATTCAACATTTTAATACATAATTATTATCAAGAACTAGATTTGAAATCCTGTCTCAAAATTTGGTAACATTCCTTGTGTCCTAACAAAACCAAAGACATGGTAAAGTGAAAATGTAATATGGTTTAAAGTACTTTAATGGTCTTTTTACGTAAGGAGAAAGAGAATGTCTATTGCTTCCCCTGACTGATGCAGGCACAAACATTACTATCACCTTTTCTCCACTTTTTGCCTGCCTGCAGTTTTGGATGCTTATCTACAATGCATAATGATTGGGAGAAGCCTATTATGTACCTTTTGGTTATTTACCTTTGGGATTTATCACCATAGCTTAATCCTAAATGATTTATGATCTTTTGTTATTTCATGCTTGAATAATGATTTATCCTAATTAAGTTTGCTTTTGCGTTTAGCTCAGTTTTGTTATTACAAAATTATGCTCATTTATGTGCTTACTGTATACTATATACAGTATGTAGCCAACACTTTTGTTAGGACAGGAATGGTTTTGATTATCCTCTTATTTTTTTTCCTTTCCACTGTGAATTAGTGTTCCTATTAGGCATGTGAAATATTGTCTCCTTTCTTTTTTGACACTAGACTGAAAACTGCTCCTTTATGTGTCATGTATGTTGCAGGTAACTTGAGGGTGTCTGTGGAACAGATGCAGGACATGTTGCAGAAGATGAGAGCTTTGTCATTCACAGGTTCCCTCAGAACCCATGGCATTCAGTAAGTCAGCCATGATACAGTGGTGGATCTCAATTGACTTAAGCCACCCATTCTTTTTTCTTGGAGTTATGTAAACTTGTGTTTGCATTTTTGTGTTATCATTTCAAAAATCTATATAATTTTGGGTATGTCTTATTAGTCTTACATTATTTAATGGATTCTTCTTCAGCCACCACTAGTCAAGAAAATTTCTAGACGTTGTGGAAGCTGAGCTCACATAAGCACAAATAATTAATTTATTATAAGTTCTTTAATTTAAGACAAATGAATTATTTGATTATAAAAAGAAGGGGAAGCTAAGTGTCCATCTTATGTTTGAGAAATCTCATGTGCATTTTTGAATGAGTACTTTTCACATCACTTCCTCAGTCTATGATAGGTAATTGAAGCCTTTTTTCATATATGACAAAGTGTTTTGCATCACTCCTTTATGAAAGAAATACATAAATCTATTTTTCTTGTCATAATTTTACAACTTGTGGATTTAAGAATGAATTTGAAATCTTCCTGATTATCAAAGGTCTTTAAATAAGTTTTAGACATCATAATATATAAATGTTTTTTTCTCTGGAAAAAAAATGGAATAACCCTAATGAGATTCAATCTCAATTTTGACACTGTAAAATGAATAAATAGAAGTATGTTGACAGCAAAACATCTCTGATATACACAGACTATTCATTTCAGTATTTATGAACACTAACATTTAGGAGTTGTAATTCTTCAACGAAGTTTCCAACATAATGCATCAGGTCAATAGTGCAATATACACTACATTTTAAGCTTATGGCAGTAATTCTAATTACAACAATGCCTTCTTTGGATTTTAATGCCTCATTCTTCCAATCGTAGTTCGATTTTGTTTTGGTGGTTGGCTTTCTTAACAGATCATATTTACAACTTAGGTGACTGTTAGTTTCTTAATGGTTTTTTAATGAGAGAAAAAGGAGCATTGATTTTTATATCATATTTCTCCTTTTCCTTTTTGTTTGTTGCATTTTGCATTAATTATTTACAACCAATATCTAGAGGTAATGTAAAATATAGGTAGTATTTATTTAAAGTTCCCTCGTTTCTCTTATGAAGCTTTAAGAATATTTGAAATAGTTTGAATGTATTAATGTAAGGGGTGCGATATTTTACTTGTAGCTGTTTCAATCAGCTATATTAGTACAGTAATGATAAAAGTATACATTACCACGTTCATTTCATTAGGTTCCGTTTAATAAGCTTATTATAGTTTTTATATCATAGTGGGGGTAAAACTTCTACATTTTGTAGTCAATTTCTGTAACATCGACATCTTTTCTGGTAGCATTCTGAGAAATTTTAAAGCCCTTATAATTCTTACCCTTTACATCTTATTCTCTGATGCAATAGGACAATATTTCCACATTTTCTAGTCTGAATTTACTTATTGACAATAAAAATCTTGCCAATGATTCCATATTTACATTTAATTTTTAACACCCCATTTGATGATGTTAATATAGATTCCACCAGCTCTCTTTTTCTCCCTTCTATTATCCAAATCGTACAAACTTTCAAAATTTTCAATGTATCAAAAGTGAATTCTCTCCCAATATCTTTTATCCATTTTCTCCTCTTGTTCTAAAATATGTTTGCTATATAGCTTTACTCACTCATCAGAGCAATCCCATCTTTTTAAAGTACAGTATTTTATTATTTCTTCTGCAAACGTTTAAATATCTCATATTGTACTCTCAAGCATGTACTGTTTATTCCTTATTTTTTCTTTTTTATACATCATTTAGATAGTATTTTACAAATTATTTTCTAAACTTATAGTAATAATGATGATATAATGATTCTAATGATGATGATAATTTCACAATTTAAAAATCTGTTACTTCTGTATACCACCAGTCACTTCGAAATTCCTTTCTGGGGCAATTATACCCACAAAATCTAACCCATCACATCATAATGAATATGCCATGTAATGAACAGTCAAAATTCTACTTCAGTAGATGCTTATGTCAACATAGTTACTTCTATTGGCCTACAACAGTTGCCTATGTATATATTTTTTAACTTTATATGCGAACATAATTTGTCTGTTTTGATCATACAGATTAAAGGCTTTAGTTTAAATGCTAAATTGTTCCTCTTAATATATACTTGAAAGGAAACATTATGGTACATATATGAATATATATATTTTTTTAAATTTAATGTATTTTGTATATACAAACCTATTAATTTTACACAGTCTTTCATGTATCTGTACAAAAATCTCAGATATTCCCCAGCAAAAGTTAATAAAATTCCTTCTAGTACCATCAGATCATGCATTCGCCTCTATTCCACTAGTCTAACGTCGCAAACTGGATCATTCATTGTGTAGTCCACAACAGTGCCGAGCACAAAGGGTTGGATGATTTTTTCCATATGAAAGCAATGGGTTTGTTTTAATAATTGTATGGAAAAGATTTGTATTTGTTTCACAGCAAACCATTGAGGCCAACTGAATACCTTCCAAGTGGCAGGACAAATACTAATTTTCATGATTGACATTGGATTGGCATGAATATGGGGGAATGGTGTGCTATACCTTGGGTATCGTACCAGCCAAGAAGTATGCTTACTTACCAATTCATTAAGACACAGCGATCAATAACCTCAGAATTTCATGCCAAAAAGGCAGAGCTCTGGCAGTGAATTATGAAGATGGTGAATCTCCATAACACAACACCTCCACAGAATGTGTAAAAATCAAACCTGCAATAACTAAAGGACTAGTGGAGAAGGCTTCAAGACATTTAGTGAAGGTTGAGTGATCACTCCTGGAACATCATTTCAAAAATCTTGATGTCATTGTTTCTTTTGAGTAATAAGGTGGTTGGTAGTACACTTATTTTATGGCCCTCATTCTCTTCACCAGGATGTTCTAATCCTCAGATAACTACTCATAGGCTTTTAAAATCACTTGTCACATACAGAATGCAATCATATTTTTGGGTAATGGTTCATCAATTGCTAGAACTAATAAACAAAAACTAGTTTTCTGAAGTCTTTAATTGTCTGAAGATGTTTTCTCATTTCTTATCAAGGAAGAGAAAAAAAATGATAGAAAAGATGATGATGAATAGGCATGAAAACTAGCTGTTTGTACCATGGTGACAAAACAGAATTTTGATTATTAATGAGTTATTTTAATACTTACCTGTTATTTATGTTGCTTATCTCTCAGAGCTGGTTAAATTTCCATGTCTACCCAAATAGCCCTGTCCCTATAGTATTGCATGGCAATACTGTACTACTGAGGGGGTAAACTATATATTTTTGTTTCCAGTTCTCTGGTTGACAAGTTCAAGGCCACAGCTCTACCCTCTTTCCAGATTGCAATTTTATGTTTTAGTATAGAATAACCTTACTGGAGTTTTTGAATCTCAGGAGGCTCCTAGGGACCCAGGAGAGATCGTAACAAAATCGTTTAAGAGATTGTGGGAGAGGCTCTCTTCGGATGGAATTTAATGATATCCCTTCACTGATGTAGGAAGAGGAAAATCTGTTATATGGTTACAGTCTTGAATTGGATTCGGGCTTCTTTTACCTTACCAATCCCAAAAGGCTCTCCATTTCAACTGGTACAAGCAAGAAGTGTACCTCTCCCCGAGACCTATGATGGCTTTGGCTGCCTCTGACTGGTGTTTTGCTAATGACCCCTACTTTATAACCCCTAGGTTTAGGCTAAAGATTGAGAGCATCCAAGTTTCATTAAAACATTTAGAGAGTAGACAAACATTTTATAAGAGATGGACGAGTTTGAAAGATGGAAAGAGAGACACTTTCTGGTTGTTTCTGTTGTATTGAAAGTGTTAATGTAAGCTACAGTATCTAGTAGGAAAGGCATTTTTACTTCATATTTAGGAGAAAAATTATCCACCAGATGAGTTCCCCATAGTGCCACATCACCCTGCAAGTCTATAGATGGAGCAACCACTTAGTCAGGAAAAAAAATAACTCTGCTTACTAAGGTAACATTACAACTCCTTTTACTTGTATGGGAGTAGGCCTTGAAATAAGTGCCACACTTTTCTTCTGCCTGCTCAAAAATATCCACCACCCTTTTATAAAGCACATCTAAACTGGTTCCTCCTTTGTTTCTCAGGTATGGGATTGCTATTGATTTGTTCCCATCCTTCACCATAACTTTGTCCCCAACTTATGTAGCAACAACCAGTCTGAAAACTAGGTGTCATTCATATGTCCTAAAGGTACCATTGATAGATACTGTTTGGTTCAACTAAGACCATATGGAACCAAGGTTTGAGAAAAAAATAAAAATTTTAGTGGTAGTTCTTATGGGGTTGGTGTGGTAACAATTACCTCTTAGCCTCCATGCTTGAAGCAGCCAAATGACTACTGCTGTTATGTCACTTAAATAAGTTATCCATGTTTGCTATTAAAGACAAAATAATAGTATTAGTCCAAAAAGAGCATAAAATTTCTGATCATCACTAGAAGTGAGAAGCATGTGCTAGAAAATGGAGGGAAAAGCCTCCTGTAAGACTGCCAGAGCTCATGGTTAAGACTTTGTGTGGTCAGTGAACATTTGATTAGCTCAGCCTAGCCCAGAAATTCATGTAACACAGTTCCTTTCAGAACTTTACATTAAGGACAGCTTTTTTGTTGGTAGTGGTCTTCCAGATCCATTTACAGTATTATAGAATAACGTAAGTAAGTCAGGCAGGATTTCAACCTTTTGTACAGTACCAGTTTATACTACAATGACACAGGCTATTTTTTAGCCCCACTTCCTAATAATTTTCCTCAACATCCATTGGATCGTTATATATGGTTTGAACCATAAATATTTTCTACTCTGTAACACCATGGAACAGCATGCCAAGTATTTCCAGTTACTGAAAGAAAGGATAGTGTAGGGTTAGTTGTATAACAAACTCATCACCACTTGTATCCACATGTAATCAGTCCAAACAGTATAGCTCATGACTCCACTAACAGGACTCTAGTTCTCTAAACATTTTATTTTGGTGTTGTTTGTTTACCATATGCAACAGTAGCTGCAGAAGCTATCCCACCTGAATAGATGTTTGAAATACAACAAATGAATTTTAAAAACAAAATTACAGTAGCACCTTGGCTTAATAGACTTCAATTCATTGTATCTGGTACTTATTGGACACATTTGAGTGGAATACAAAGGTCAAATTTTTTACATAATGGAATAAGCTGATAAGTATGAAGTTATATCAGATTCTGAAGTGAACTCAACCAATTTTGGCCTGTCTAAACCTTCAGGCAATGGTTCTCTGTTTCACAGGTAACTGACCCATCTTGTCCAATGCTGTACTGTAGTGTGAACTTTCTCCTATTCAGTCATTTAACATACAGCATGTTTGCATTTTAGGAAGACTAATGTAATAAATATTCTAAAATGCTGTACACTAAAGTTGTATACTGTAATATGTTGACAGCTTTTGTTGAATTTACACCAGAAATTATTTTACTTTTTACTAAAATAAGGTTCCTTCTTTTGTTCATCTAGCAAGCACATGTTAAAAAATACCAAGATTTGTTATCAAAATGAATGCATTTGCTCTCATGTTCGCACTACTGAACTGGTAACAAATTTTAATCATAAGTAAAACGCATCATGCTTCATTCATCGTAGCGATTCATGTGCTCTGAAATTCTATGATGATGTATAGTTGTCTTCAAAATAAGATTATACAATTACTGTATGATATTCAATATGTATTACATTACTCTTGATACATTCCTGCCAACCATTGTAATGTATTTATACAGTAATCACATGATGAAATATTGTACCATTGTGCACACACACACACACACTCTCTCTCTCTCTCTCAACGCAGGAGGGCATCGGCGAGATAATACTCATCCTTCAGGGATGAATCCTTTCAAAAATATACTCTCACAAATTGATTACTAAATACTGCATTCTCATCTTTTCACAAAGGAAACATGACAATGTTCAGGGTATTTCTTTGTATCTTTGAAATACATATTTGTAATGCTTATATGGAATTGCCAAAACAGTATTGTGTATTGAGTAAAGCGTACAGTACTGTAGATTCTTCATTGTTCATCGGATTTTGGTACCTATCAGGTGGAAAAACCTCCAAACTGGCCTAAAGTAAAGGTACCTGTTTCAATACACTACAAACCTATTACTTTACAGGAATCAGGTCTCCTAACCTCACTGGTCCTCATAACTGGTCCAGGCAACACAAACATTGCGACAGTCTGCCACCAGAAAATAAGTGGAACCCAGATGCATGTAATTCTAGATGGAACTGGAGGATTTATTTCTTTTTCTGTGTAGTGTCTGAACGTTTGTATAGAAACAATTAAAGAGGATGTAAAGTTTAGGTTATGTATTGAAAAAAGCTTATGAAAAATATTTATAAGAGAGAACCTTATCTTAAGTCGTATTTTAATAATTTATGGCTTCTATCTAAATTCATCTTTACCTATTACTCTTAGGATTCTATTTAATGAGGTACAAGACTAAAGGTCGTCAGTGATAATTTTAACATTACCTGTACTCCTATTTTATATAACTGTATGGTATAGTTTTAAGGTAAAGATTTCTGTTGTATTACTGCATGTATGTGGTAGATGGCTTTTTTACTCTTAGTTTATTTTGTGCATTTATAAATTGAGCAAAGTCTTGATAGGTGTTGAAATTATATCTTCTAAAGCAAAACCCTAGTTTTATATATTTTAATGGTAAAAAATTCCAGAATATATTGACTGGAAGCTTTACTGCTTTGTTCATTCCATTGTTATTTTTTAATTTAAGACTTAGACATTTAACAAAAAACATAGGCCAATATCTTTTTTCCTAAAAATATTACTAAAGGTCAGGGGAAAAATTGTTGTGGACATTAACATGAGAGAAAGTTGGCATGACTAACCTTTCCAAAAGTGCTGAAGATTTTAAAAGATTTTTTTTTCTTCAAAAGTTAATACTAAAATTGATGTTCATCATTCCCTAAAATCAGATGCTCAAGATACTGTATTATTGTAAATGTACTTGAGACTCATATTTTTTTAAAGCTAAAAGCAGTTTTCTATGGCAATTTGTTTAGAATGTTAATTTTCAAGTTTCAAGTGTTTTTTTCATTAAACACTGTGGTTCCCAATACATACTTCCACAAAAAACTATAAATGGAGCTTTCCTTATTTCAAAAGTTTTTATCTGTCAAAGTTTACATAAAACAATACATTAGTTTTCAGCATTTTTATACCAATGTTTCTTCCGTAGTATACTCTGAATTTTTCTGTATATCAAAATTTGGTGTCACTTATAGTTATTTTATAGGTTTTACTCTAATTTAATCCTATTAAACTATAAAAATGTGCAACAGGTGGCAAATTGCTAAGACAAACTTCATTAAGTGTATGAGATAAATTGAACGATATCCTCAAGATGGATGCTTAGTTTCTCTCTTCAATTTCTAAAGCATGCACAGAATGTAGCCGTCAACTAACTGGTGCTTAGATTACATATCTACATATGGTATAAATTAACAAATCATTACCCGGTTTTTATGGGAGTGCCATTTTATAAAGATAAGGAAGTAATTTCTACTGGGTAATATTTCTCAGTAAATACCAGGCAATTGTTTTTCATGTAGCTAGGTTCTACATAACCAGGTATTCACAAAGTCAGTTTCTGAAATTACTTTGCATCATTTGTCGATATGTGTATTATTTTATTCTATATATTGATCTCATTAGAGTTGAAACTCTTAGTAGTGCTTTTATTTTATATGTTGACTTGTTTTCTATCATTGCCAATTAAAGTGGTGGCTAGCTTAAGTTGTATATCTAGTGACTTTTGTAGTTTTACAGTATAACTTGGAGCCAAAAATGTATTTGTTCATTGCTTTGAAAACAAGAGCAAAGGAATTTACTGAGTAAATGTCCTTTGAAAAAAAAAAAAATAAGCAGTAGCCTACTAAAGTCCTTTTGCAGGAGAAAAATTTGGAATTTGATAGACACACACACACACACACAATATATATATATATATATATATATATATATATATATATATATATATATATATATATATATATATATATATATATATATATATATATATACAGTGGTACCTCTACATACGAATTTAATCCGTTCCACAACCGACTTCGGATGTAGAAAATGTTCGGATGTAGAAACGAATTTTCCCATAAGAATACATTGAAATAGGATTAATCTGTGGTTGAGCCCAAAAACCTATGATAACTCCTTAATAAATTACTACACATAATTACACATGACAATATGCACTCTAAATTAGATAATAGACATGTAAAAAAGAATAATGATCAAGAAATAATAAATAAGAAACGGGTTTTTAGCGTCACTTTACCTTAGAATGTCCAGCGCAGGTGTTGTTGGTCTTGCTACGCAGAGAGGAGACGGACGGGCGGTGAGGAGGTAGAGAGGTTGACTACGATAAACGTACACTACCGTAACTTATTCTAACTTACACTAAGTGAACTTTAACCTAACTTAGCTTATTTATTTTTTTATTTTCATATTTAAAATTTTTTTTTTTACATTTTTTTTTTTCTTTTTGATGATTAATTTTAATCACTTTTACTCTCTCCACTTAAAATTGATTGAATTTTTTTCTCTTCACTCTGCCGTTTTCTTTGAACCACTTCCATCCTCTTCATCACGAGTTCGCTTTGTTGTTTTTTAAAGAAGCTATCGATAGAAAGTTGCTTGGTACAGCTTTTCAGAATGTTTCGAAAATAAGTTAGGGAAACATCATCAAACTGCGCAACTACACGACAAACCTGCAATTTCTTTGGATGGTATTTGTCGATGAAGTCGACCACGTCTTGATATTTTCCTAACACCTCTTTTATTTGCGCCGAACCTATTGCAAGTTCACTCACACGGACGCCACGCTCATGCTTTTCGATAATTCCTTGCTTTACTTCTAAAGAAATCATTTCCTTATTCCTTTTCTCACCACTACCACTTGCGAAACTAAGCCTTTTAGGACCCATGATTTACGTAAAATACTGTAAAAGGATGAACGTAAAAAATCACGATTAAAACACAGTTAATAGCAGAACGCACAGGGCACAACCACACGAAGCCGACGAGAAGAGGGATGTCCCAAGCCACGCTAATTGAGGGTCCCTCCGAGGTAGAAATGCTGCCTTCTATCGGCGGAAATAAGAAATACATCCGGCGCTATGAGTACCATCTACGTGCACGGGTATTGTTTACTTCGGGTGTCGAAAAAAAATTCGGGTGTAGAGTAGGAACGTGTTCGAATTGTACTTCGCGTGTCGAAAAATTCGGATACAACCGGTACGACGAAAATTGCTTACTTCGTGTGTCGAAATAAAATTTGGGTGTAGAGTCGAAAAATTGCTCGAATTTTACTTCGGATGTTGGAAAATTCAGATGTAGATACGTTAGTGTGTAGAGGTTCCACTGCATATATATATATATATATATATATATATATATATATATATATATATATATATATATATAATTTCTACCTCATACTTGGGATCGAACGCTAGCCCCTTCTAATGAAAGGCCAGGTCGAAACCAACCATGCCACGAGAGGCCATAAAAGAAATCGGAACCTGACGCTACCTAGCTGTCCGAGGATTTACCTGGCGAGACATCAGTCTCTTATCAGCGAGTTTTACCCGATTTCCCGGCCCACCACGTGACACAATTGGTAGTAATTCATTCAAATTACCCCTAATGAGTCAATATGGATAAATATCAACACAACATCGTGTTCAAATAGAAATAAATTTCTACCTCATACTTGGGATCGAACGCTAGCCCTTTCTAATGAAAGGCCAGGTCGAAACCAACCATGCCACGAGAGGCCATAAAAGAAATCGGAACCTGACGCTACCTAGCTGTCCGAGGATTTACCTGGCGAGACATCAGTCTCTTATCAGCGAGTTTTACCCGATTTCCCGGCCCACCACGTGACACAAATGGTAGTAATTCATTCAAATTACCCCTAATGAGTCAATATGGATAAATATCAACACAACATTGAACAATTAGTGTCACTGTTTTGGTCATCCCACTTCAATCATCTTTATGATAAGCTGTCTTATTATTGATGCCTTGTGCTGTCCAATGATATTTTCCCATTTTTCTTTCCACTGGCTTCTACATTCTGTGATGTCCTTTCCTCTTCTGTGCAAGCTGTGTGTCAAACTTTGTACAACCTTTGGGAAGTTGTGCAGACTTTAAATATGACATGTTTCTGTTATTTCTCAGGGTTCATGTTTCTGCCTTTTAGGCAGCCTTTCATCTGCGCTAGGTACAGGTCATGTTGTTGTTGGTATTCCTCTATACTTGTATGTAATCAGCTTTTGATAGGAGTTCTTATCTCACTTCTATAGAGAAGCTAATTCTATATTTTTTTTTACAAATTGTTCTTGCATATTGAAAAAAAATTATTCCAAAATTGTTACCTTTATTTGTAGTAAGCTACCTGAAGGATATCCTTGGACAAAGGGTATTATACTAAAGCCTTTCTTTTTTAGATACAACTTCACTGCCTTGAAGACCATTTAGTTTAAGGCTTAATGACCTTCCTAAGAGAAAGAGCATAATTGTGGGTTTGTTCGACAGGCAAGTTTTCTAAGTCAGTCCAGACAAAAGCTACAGAGACCACAGTTTATAACTGTCCTGGTTCATCTTGCTGAATGAGGCACTCTTTTCTAAAGAAGTACTTTTATTGTATATGGTTAGACTAAACGACGGAGGTAAGATACTGGACTTTCAAATGTCTGGGCACTTGGCCTTCATGGATCCTGCTTAGTCTTGCGAGTTAAAAGCCTCGATGTAATGAAGGTGGGTTTGGGGAGACATTTATTTCTTATGGAGGGTGACAGTTACAACAATTCTTATGGAGGGTGACAGTTACAACAATTCATGCCCTGTAAAGCAATAGTGACCTGTCTGGGTGAAAAAGAAAAAAAATCACGAATTGTATGGTCGTTGACAGAAAGGAACACGGTAAAGGGGCCTCTCTGGAAAAAAGGTGATGAAATTCACAGATCTAGCAATCTTGTATAGAAAAGGACTGAATCTTGGAGCTAAAAAAACAAAGGAAAACATGGCTAAGAGTCACTTAGTTACCGGAAGTATAATGAGAAAACCTTAAAATAATATTAATTGGAAGACTTTATAAGAGACTCCTGAAAATAAGTGATCAGAAATACAAACCATACATTCAAGCATTTATAATAACAAGTTGTCATACCCCTCCACTAAGTGTTGCTCTGGCATACTTAGCTGAAAGTGATAAAAATGAGTGGTAGACCTATTATCACTTGCAAAAGGAGTCAACAGAGAGGAAGAAGTATTTAGGTCCAGCCTGGGAAAAGCTGCAAGTTGCTCATTCCAGTTTGAGAATGAAGACTAGCGGGTGGAGGTTCCTTGAACACTGCAAGACTTGATAGATGTTGGCAAGGAATGTGGCACCAGATTTATGTATAATCATGCAAAACCTTTTCATATAGAAAGAGTTCAACGTAACTGTTAACTCGTTGCCAGAAGCCAAGAATTATTCGGTCAATTCATTAAGGCTGAAGAGACTATAAAGACACGCATTGTCCTGCCACAGCTACCTAATTTTTCTCTTCTTATTTTTTTCACTAGAAGATTGATGCATATGTAATGTTTATGCAACATATGTATAAGCTTTGTTAAAGTAAAGTTTTTGATGAAGCAAAAAATAAATGGTACTGTGGGTTAACTTGCTTTTATTATTCAGTAGTTGAGCAACATATGCCTTTTTCCAGTGAAAGGAAAATTTTTTAAATCTTTCTGCAGGCATTGTGTGTATGCTAATGGCTACTCTTTTATTATAATCTTCATTAAGAAATAAAGATAATGAGTATGATGGTTGGCAGGTATTTCCAGGTCGTGTTTTATGGTATTATACTGATCCTTTTCTAATTTAATATCTTTAGCCATATTTTAGTTGCAACAAAATTACAGGATTTTTTTAAAAAACATTATTTTGAAAGCTAAAAAAGTTACTTCTTATCTAAGGAGAAACGTTTAGATAAGAAATTAAAGAAATTCTTTGTTCAAGTTTCCAAAAAGTATGTGCGAGTTATGATAACATGGGAAACTATGTTGAAATAGAGTACTACAGTAATGTAAAATGCACTATAATGAACTGAAAGTAAATTGCCTTGTTTGTATGTTATGTGTTTGTTGCTAGCCAATATGAAATTTAATGTTAGTGCTTTATACTACTTTGGCAATCTTTAGTCGATGCTTTAGAAAACCTTTCTTCTGTGTATTTTCTTAACTATTATTTTATGGGAGAGGTCTTTACGTGTGTATTGTTAGTTACATTTCCTGTTCTAGCATTAAATGTTTACTTTATTCTGATTTTTACAGATGTCTTTTATATACGGTAAATGTCAGTAGTTTTATCTTCTGTAATCTTTACATTGGCTGTAGTAGTTTTCATCATATTTCTTTTCAAATAGACATGTGATAGGAAGGGAGTGTGCCATGCCTCACTTGCCAGTAGAGTATTGCTTTTGAGTTTTGTGTCAGTTGGTAGTTTTCTACAAATATTCTACTTCTTTGAAAGGTGCATTGTTTTGATTATATTAAGCAGGCTTTTGCAGAATCCATGTAGGTGTTTAATTCGTGTCTGCAAAGCTATAAACAAATATTTAGGTTAGCTCATAGTAGCATAGAAATTTTCTGCTTGTATTCATAAGGGGAATAAGGAAAAGAGACTGTCTCTAATTGGGGACTGATGAAGAACAATAGCATAGAAAATAATCCGATTTTGTTTATTACCTTCTTATACTATGTTATGGTATGAAAGTGGACACGTATAAATAGTACAGCAACTCAAGACATCTTATATTATTGATCAAAGAAATCATAATGTTTTGTCAAAGCCTGTATCAAATACCTCATATTCATTATGTATAACATAAGCATAGTGTTATTTTAGTAGCACTTTGTGTTTTCAGGAAATGTAGCCAACTCTGTTATTTTGTTTGTGACTTGACTACACAATACTTCACATACAAGTCTCATATGAAAATTGTATATCCTTTTATCTATGGCTAAGGGATATAGTCTCTCTGTGTCTTGAGACTATGGCACTATGGTTGTTATCATACGTCACCGAAACAATTTTGCCTCAATATATGTAAGGTCAAAAGCCTTCAAAACCAAAAATATTGTAAGATGCTCTGGATAGTTTATGTGCTACTTGCAACGAGTTTCTAAGGCTTGTAGGTTTAGTGAGAGAACTTCTAATTCCAGATTCTTGATGTGTTGTCACAACTGCAGGATATTTTTCACATCTGAAGCAAGTGGAATATGAAAGGTGTTGGATTGCACAGCTATACAAAATGAGCCAAATGAGTTGCAGCTTGCCTGATTGGCTTTGCTAAGCTTTTGCTGTAAGAGCTTGGCAAAAATTATGAATTATTTTCATTAGTCTTTGCATCTTCTCTACTGCAAGTTGAACCATGCAGCTGATCGTGCCTTTTTCTATCCCTGATTAACCACTTTTGATGACAGTTCTTGATCTGAATTCTCCCAATAGATTATTTCAAGGTTTTTGGCAAAGCTGGAGTAGTTTGTTCAGATTAGGGCAAGGAATAATCACTGCTGCTTCCATGATAACCTACTTATTTATGTAGCATTTCATTTTAATGCTGTGGCTGTGAGCCCAAGCAGCCACACAAGGTAGTATAGGAGAAAAACTTGGCAGGTTGTGGCTAACCGAAACAAAGGAAGTGAAACTAAACGCCTTCACCTCATAGGGATTTTTCAAAGCAATGGATACCAATGTGTCCCATTTCCTGAGGTTGAAATACTCCATCTGGAATAGATAATATTGCAGGAATTGATTTACAAAGCTATGGTTGATGAGTGAATATCAATCCCTTGTTGGTTTTGAGACTAGAAAAGCAATTGTAAGACTCAAGGAAGTATCCATCATTTAATACCATTTTGTCTAGTGCTTGGAAACTTTGTTCCCTTTAAGTAGGATTTTTGTTAAGATCTGAATACAGAGCAGCGTGTCTGTTTTCAGATACATTCTTCACTATCCAGATCTACTATGACCTTCATATTTTCTAAAAGTAGTCTCCCGCTGGCAAAAAAAAATGAGCATAAATCTTTGCTTTCCTTGACTTTATCATCCATGATATTTAGGCATAAACTTTACTTTTCAATTTGGAAGAAAGCATCGCTGTCTCTTTGTAGTCATAGTTTTGAAAGCTGTCGATGGGTAGGGACATCTAACTGTGGAGTATAGCATATGTGGTTCTTTTCAGCTTCTGGGAAAAGGCAGTCAAGGAAATGATCAAGACTTGTTCACTTCTTCAGTTAGATTGAAAGCTTGCCTAAAAAGTGATTTGCACTGTAAATTCTTGAGAATTGGGGCATTGATTGCAGTTGGGTATATTTGATGAATAACTCACATGTAAGAAATCCTGATGAACACAAACAGATAAACACATTTTTGGGGGTATACAAAGGGAAATATAATGATAGGTAAAAATTTGTCAGAATCCTCAAAATTTTCACCTTACAGCTATCTTATCTATTCAAGTTGTAGTTTGTTGAATAAAACTTAAATTATTTCAATAAGCCCAGCCCAACATTCATCTTGATACAGTATTATCTTTGAAAATAGAACTTGAGTTGACAAACTTAAAGATTAGAACTCAAAAGCAGATGTGTATGACTAACTTAGTGTAGCTCAATACACTACTACTGTACTGCACTGTGTGCTCACTATTCTGGGAAAACTCATTTTTTCTTTGTCAAAGAAGCAAGAAGTTAACATTTCATTGGAATAGTACTATAGTATATTTGTTAGGATTTTTTTTCACGCCTCTCATGAGGCTCTTGATGGTAGTGTCATTCTATCAAGTTTTTAACTTAATATTCTAGGTATGTGTTCTGAAATCAAATTTTTAGTAGTGTGTAAAGAAAAACTTAGTATGCATAAGATATACATTGCCTCTTAAGGCAAAGAGTATATTTCAGGATAGGTTCAATGTACATAGGGATCTCCCAGATCAAACAGTATTAGGTTATACTAATATAGGGTCAGATGGAAGCAATAAAAAGAGGTGAAGAAAGTTAATCATACTGTTATTTTTGTCGTGTGGCAACATAGCTAGCTACCGTATTTTAGTCAGTGTTATAGTGCTTGCTATTTTAGCTTAAATAATTCACCTTTCAATGGCTTCAAAGCCATAATAGTCAGGAAATTATCCAATTTATTCTATGCTTTGGTAGAAAGCATTATTACACATTTTTATGTCATTAGGTAAGCTATTGCCAGGTAAACCCAGTGAGTGTGAAATAGACATAGGGTACACTCGGGCACACTATTCTTTCTTATTTTTGTTTCTTCCACTATTTTTAAATGATGTGTTGGGTAGGCTTAATAGAATGGCTATGGATGCCTGGTGGTTTATCAAGAGGTTGTCTTTTCCTTATCTTATACTTTTTCTTTTCAAAACCATCGTTACTGTCCTCCCTTCAGTTGAAGTGGCTATCCTTAAGGGTATTTAGCATTGCATTTTGTATTGGCTCCTCAATGCTAATCAGATTTTCTGTCTTTTTTTTTTTTTTTGTTCTATAGTCTATGGGTTTGATCAGTCATTTTATCCATATTTTTTTTATTCTTGTTAATTTAGTTTTAAAGTATGATGTATCTTTTTTATTATCATTAATTCTTATGCTGTCTGGAGACATTGAGCAAAATCCTGAACCAGTACGTCCTAGATTTCGTCAATGTCGTCTACATACTAAAGTATGTTCAGGGAAGATTCTAGCCTTCTGAGACAATTCTGTTGTAAAGTACCATATAAAGGGTAGCAATCCTTTTGAAAGACAGTCATATACCTTATTTAGTTAGTTTCCTAAGGCTTATTATGCCCTCTAGAGTGTATTGTTTAATGTGCTGCTCAGTTTTCAGATTATAAATTTCCTGTTCTAGGTGAAATCTACTTGAAATCTTAGATCACTGACGTATAAACATTTTGTTTGAAAGCCACACATTGTGTAATGATTTAATCTTTAAGTAAACAATGTTTTGCCTTTAGTCATTAGGGTATGTAATTAAATAATAGGTACATTTCAATAGCATATCTTTATGCGAGCAACTAGATATGGAAAAATCATAAAAGTAAAAGTTAGTACAGGTACTTGAATAGAATACGTAGTACTTGAAGACTTCTAAATATGGAAATGAACTCCACTTTGTAACAGAAGTCCTAATTGGTGGCTACCTCATCTTACTTTGTATGCATTAAACTTTTTCGTAATTCACCAAGAGTGCTGCTTTACAGCTAATAGTTGTTTCTTATATGATAACAGGGATATTACCAGAGATCTTTGTTGTATGTGCAATGGTATGATGAATAGTAGAGTTGAAAACACTGTATGCTGACAATAAGTGTACTTCCTTTATTTAACATGTGATCTCATGGCTACTTTTTAGATGGTTATACTGTAAAACTTGTTATTGGTTTCATATTTTCTGTTTTTAAAAAAATTATGAATGAGATCCACTACTGGAATATACTTTTGGCTCGCAGAATTTGTAACTTGCCCTGATATAGCTCTCTACATGACTAATTATTGGTCTTACTTGTGATAAACTAAGCAATTTTTTTTTTTCTAAACTCTTGCATATGGTAGATCCAGACATTTATAGTTTTGAAATAAAAATTTTTTTACTAATTTACATTTCAATATTTTCTCACTCTGTTCCACTGTTACATCAACAGCTGATAAAATTTTTAGTTAATTTACATCATATGCTGTGACCTTGTACTGTAATTGATATCTGCATTGAATTCAGAGAGAACAAGAAAACAATACAGTACTAAGACATATTACATTATTCTGAATAAAACTTATAAGTGTTATTTATATATTTCTTGTGAAAGATTAAATCCATATCATGTCATAAATCAAGCATGAATATTAAAAGGTAGGGTAATGTTAGACGAGACGTCTTATTGAATTAACTCCTTCACACTTTAGTTACTGAAAAAATCAACTTCAAATTTGCAGTTTAATTAATTTTAGAGCTCTTAAGAGATACAAAGAACACATTAAATGAGCAGTCTATTATAAGCTTCGGCTACTTTCGTGTCCAAGCTGTCGGCCCGCCCCATGCCGCACCGCTGAATGAATGGCAGATCGTCTCTTAAATTTTTCAGACCACCCCCGTGAAGCCTTGAACTCTTGGGGTGCCTGCTTCAATATCCCTTCTTCTGCATCTTCTTCGGCCTGAGCACGCACAAGATCACCGAAAATGGCGCTGGCCTTCAGGTAGATCATTGTTTCGGTGATCTTGTCTCCACCGATTTCCTCGTCCTTAATCCATAAAAGCAGCAGTCTCTCCATCTCCTCATGGATGTGGCTCCTCTTGCTGGAGAAAAGTCATGCCCAGAGGTGTTGCTTCTTTGATGGCTTCCTTCTGTTTTAGTATGACTCCTATCATAGACGGATTTCGGCCATATTCCTTGGCGCTCACATTTAACTGTATGCCAGCCTCGTCTTCTTTATGATCTCAAGCTTCATCTCCATAAAAAGCATCCTCCTCTTCTTTTCCAGCACATCAGCAACTTTCTTAGGACCCATGGCTAATAACGCAAAAGTTGAATAACGCAACACAATACAGTTCAGTACGTGAAAGCACGAAAGTGAAATCGCAAACACGAATTCAATCTGAACAATACCACTGCCGAATCAAAATGAGTGGGAGATGACGCTATGTAGGTGCATGATGGGATAGATGCCGACTAAAAGGAGAGCAGGATCGTATGATGGTAACTAGCATCCAAGTAGGGATATAACCAATGGGAGCGCGGGAGGATGGTGGCGAGTTTACAGGTGGCGGCGCGCAAATTTTTAAATTAGTCTTGGAGGCAGCCGGGCTCTCGTACCATACCTCATTTCATAGCATGAAACATTTTTCGCAATGCGAGTCTGAACAATCTTCCCATCTCATTTCGCAGCGTGAAGATTTTGTGAGCAGAAGCTTTCGTATCTAGAGGTATCACTGTATTGCACTCTATTGTTTTTATTATACCGGGTAAAGCCAACTAGGATTATTCTTCTAATGAAAGATAGTCAGATTTCCTAGATAGGGTTCATTTATTCTAATGTAGGCTTATATCTCCATTTTCTGTATTTGTGACATCCTCTGTTTTTAATAAAAATAAGCATAATTTAATGATAACAGTTAGGCTATTTGTAAGAATTTAACTGAATTCTTTTCATCTTAATTTTAGTATAAATATTAATAAGTTAAAGGTAGCGATAACCCTAGAGGAAACATGCCTTTGCAATATGATAAAAATGCAGGGACACCTACTATTTTTTTTCAAATCATACTGGAACCTTTGTTCACGAGTAAATGGAAAATACTTGACAAAGGTTTCACATTTCACCAACTGAACTCTTTTTCTAGAAAAATACTTAATTAGTTGCATGTTACATATTGTGTGTTATGCTTCAATTACTCATTGGGTGTTTTGAAAACAATTCTTTCGTGAATTTATCTTTTCCCTAAGCCTCTGACCAAGAACAGTGTAATGAATTCCATAAACAAGTGGCAGTCTAACTATATAGTGAATATAGAGCTGTACATCAATTTTTGTAAAAACCTGATCTATCTGTCCTTGCTATTACCATTAATCTAATTCGTTAGTAGTCCAGGTGTTCCAACATTTTTAGACAGATATGAGATTTAACCCTGGATAGGTACGGTGGGTCGTTTGCGACCCCGAGCGTCAAAAAAAAACAGGTTTTTCTCACGTGACTCACCCCTGTGACTGAATTTGTGGGTGATCGACCTGCAGGAGGTGTCTCCCCCACACGCTCTAGTAGTGTCCAGATGTGCATTGCTGTAGCTGTACTCCTTCCCCGATTTCTGAGACGCGTCGGGGTCGTTCGCGTCCGAGTTTACCCTTCTGAGGTAGTTTGCATAATTATCAAAGTTATTACGTATTATGAAATTGTCGTAGAATGGTGCAACTTGTATAGATTATCAGTTGTGGAAAGTCTTGGTGGATTGTTTGGCTACCATGTGCATGTTTTTTTTTTTAGTTAAAATGTCGTTCATCACCACGAGGACCATTTTACCGGGAGTGCCCCTTTTTCATTTTTTTTCATTTTTTTGCCAAGTCATTTTTCCGTAAGATATTGCCAAATAGTGTCGTAAAACTTTTGCTTGTTTAGTGTTGGAAAGTGTGTCTAGATGATCTGGCTACCCATGCATGACTTTGTTTTTGTCAGATACGACGTAGTTATTGGTATATTGGGTATTTAACTGCGGTTACCAATTTCTGTTTTTTTTCAATATTTGTAAAAATTACTACGTAGTAAGGAATTGCCGTATATTATTCATTTTTTTTTCATGTTTATGTGTTAGAAAGTGTGCCTTGATGGTTGGGCTAACACGTGCATGTCTTTTTTTTTATCTGAGATGTCGTATATTAGAATGTCGGGCATTTTACCGCGAGTGTCCCTTTTTAATTTTTTTTAATTTTTTTGCCAAGTCATTTTTCCGTAAGATATTGCGAAATAGTGTCGTAAAACTTTTGCTTTTTTAATGTTGGAAAGTGTGTCTAGATGATCTGGCTACCCATGCGTGATTTTGTTTTTGTCAGATACGACGTAGTTATTGGTATATTGGGTATTTAACTGCGGTTGCCAATTTCTGTTTTTTTTTCAATGTGTAAAAATTTACTACGTAGTAAGGAATTGCCGTATATTATTGATTTTTTTTTCATGTTTATGTGTTAGAAAGTGTGCCTTGATGGTTGGGCTAACACGTGCATGTCTTTTTTTTTTATCTGAGATGCCGTATATTAGAATGTTGGGCATTTTTCCGCGAGTGCCCCTTTTTATTTGTTTTGCATTTTTTTGCTTAGTCATGTTACCGTAAGGAATTGGCAAGTAGTGTCGCAAAACTTATATTTTTATAGTGTTGGAAAGTGTTTCTAGATGATCTGGCTACCCATGCCTATTTTTTTTTAGCCAGATATGGCGTATATATAAGTATGTGTTCGATTTTCCTGTGATTGCCATTTTTTCGTTTTTTCCCATTTCTTTCAAAATTACTACGTACTAAGGAACTATCACAGAGTAATATTTCATTTATATGTTTATTTGTCGGAAAATATGCCTTGATGGTTTGCCTAGCACGTGGCTGAAATTTTTTTTTTCTGAAATGCCGTATATTAGAATGGCCATTTTTCCACGAGTGCCCCTTTTTATTTGTTTTGCATTTTTTTGCTTAGTCATGTTACCGTAAGGAATTGGCAAGTAGTGTCGCAAAACTTATATTTTTATAGTGTTGGAAAGTGTTTCTAGATGATCTGGCTACCCATGCCTATCTTTTTTTTAGCCAGATATGGCGTATATATAGGTATGTGTTCGATTTTCCGGTGATTGCCATTTTTTCGTTTTTTCCCAATTCTTTCAAAATTACTACGTACTAAGGAACTATCACAGAGTAATGATTCCTCTAGATGTTTATTTGTCGGAAAATTTTGTTTACTTTTTTTTTGATTGAATATCATCAAATTTTTTTAGCTGAAATATTGTTTTACATTTTTTTTTTCGATTTTATTTCCCTTCAAAAAAAAATTTTTGGGTCAGAATTTTAATTTTATAGTCGTAAAATAATCGACAATTATCCAGCAACCCACCATACAATTTTTATGCATATCCAATAATAATTAGATTAGTAAATAACACCTTGAAATTTACATACCCTTCCTACATTTCAAGTGGCAGATTAGGGAGTCTGAGTCAGTGTGGTTGGCGGCCATTTTGTGGACATATCCGAAGCGTAAGCTGCCCTATCTATATATATTCTTGTTCCCTATAGAATTTGTGATATTTTGGTATATTTTTACCTGCATAAATATCATATTATATATTAAATATATGTATTTTTTTACGAAATTTCCAAGTACTCAAAAAATTACCTTTAGATATGGCCCCTGATATAAATGTAATTTACAAAATAATGAAGATTTTTTTACATATTTCTATTTTAGGATAACATATGTTTATTCCCTAAAAAAATTAGCCACTTCCTATTTCATTTGGGTACCCAAAAAAATTCATGAAATTTGGACAATTTTTTTTGGCCAAAAAAAGTTACCCTTTTTTTCTCATTTCAGATCTTCACCTCCATGGGTCTGACTTCATCCAAAATACATCAAGATGTGTCCTAAACATTCAAGAATCAATTCCTAAAAGGATTTGTGTATATATGTATAAACTTTTTTTTTATGAATTTTTATGTCAGGTCTTTTTTTTTTTCTACTTAATTTTTTAAAATATTTATAATAAATAGTTTTTCTGCAGATGAGTAGTATTTATCTTTACAGTTGTTTTAAGCATTCATTGAAGTTTTTTTTGGCAAAAGAAAAAAGGAGGTTACTGCAAAAACTGATTTTTCAAGAATTTTTTTTGGCGTCGGGGTCGTTCGCGTCCGAGTATACCCTTAAAGGGGTGTCCGAGGACCGTACCTATCCAGGGTTAAGACTAACATGCATGAAGCCAACCATTAAACCACATAGAAGTTCACACAAACAAATAAAAAACTCGCCCAAGACAGATATTTACTTTCAAAATGTCATAGAGTAGTACATTTAGACATATTAAATCAAAAACTTTCAATCATTGTGCATGATTTTTTTAATCCCTAAAATCCATATGCATAGCCTTAGATACATATTCTGCATGGTCACCTACATTGCTGTATTAGAGTATCCTATAAAGAAAAAATAATACACTAAATATATGAAGCCTCTGCTACCTTATGGAGAGAACAAAGTCAATGGAAGCCATAGATTATGGGTTTATGATCTACTGAAATATAAAAGAACAATGATCATAGGCTTTTATTTGGTAGAATCTAGTTGTTTTAGACATATGAGTGTTCCTTACATCAAATGATATTGCACACTACATTAATTTATAATAATCATAATTTTTCAACCATTATCCTAAGGTTCCACAAGTTGGTGGGAGAAACAAGTTATGCTGTAATTAAAAACTTATCCCTTGATTTGCTCAACGAAGTAACACTTTAAACCTTGTCTTTGTAGAGGGAATGAGGAACCCGGAGTGCTTGCAGAAAAAACCTTTTTCGATTGTGACGACTCTTCAGAACGAGTCAGTGACTGCTCCATGGAAAACAACCGCTCCAGTACATCATCCCCACTGTCATCCATTGATGAAAAGTTAATACATAATGAGGAGGATGACCAACAATCCAATCAGTTTTGCCACAGGTAAATATTTTGTTTAAATGCAAGATATCCAGTTTATCTATAAAACAGACATCTTGGCTAGTTTTATGATAGGTAGGAGATTGTACTGTATGGGTTAGATTATATGATGGTGAAGATTAAGTAAATTAAAGAATAAGCTATAGATAATATCAATATATGTTTTCATTGTGTTGGATCCAGGGATAGGTTTTTGTTTAGATCAAATATAACTGAATTTTATTATCGTAGCTTTGGTTATAATAGGTTTGATAATGGTACATGTACTTGTTGAAGAAATACTTAGCAGTCCTTGGGTTGCATTATTAGTAAGTCAAGTGCAAGTCTTTCCTCTTATTCTAAAAAGGATTAATTTTTTCACAATAATTTTTTTCAATTATAATAATGTGGTCAAGAGTATATATTGTTTTGTATAGATATCCATGATTGATGGTTCTGAGGACAGTCCAGGTGAACTTTTAAGTTCTTGGTTCAACAATGGCTATAATAATAACATACGGTGAATATCAAGATGATAGAAGTACAATATTCTTCCTCTCTTACTGATAAATAATTCACACCATGGAAATTGTCTGTCATCATCCAAAAATATTTTGTGAACTGAGGTTGGAAACATTAGTCTCATTTAATTTGCTAATTTGGCCTGTAATCTCTGGCCCATGACACTTTCTATGCGTCACTTGGCGTTACTGTTAAGAAAATATAGCAACTTGAAGCATAGCACGTAGACTATTACCCTTCCTATTTTTCTAGACAGGTAATTCTATACCAGGCCAAAGTAATATGAATTCCATCCATTCCAATTTTAGTTCCTTTTGCACACCATGCAGTTGTAATTCAATAGACTAAAATGCTCATTATCTTTACTTGGTTTTTAATTAAGGCACTGTAAGATCTTCTTAGTCCCAAGGCCATGTTGTGTTCTAACATGCTGCACATTTTTCCCTTATCACAAAAATAATTTTTACTTCCATGTTACATTTTTGGGTGCTATATTCATTCAAAATTTATATAATTGTTATTTATTCACACACTCGCATATATATATGCATATATATACATACATACATATTAGTTAAGGATTTTATCCATTCCAGACCTAAATCTACCAGAAAACTATATGTATATAAAGTATACTCTCTGGAACTTAGAATTAGCTATCAATTTGGTTTTTCTGTAAGTTAGAATTAGCCATCAATTCGGTGTTTCTGTATAGCTTGTTTAAAAGTTAGGATTAGTCATGAATTCAGTTTTTCTCTTTAGCTTGTTTACACGATTCAATTTTTATTTTCCACTTGATACTTTATGTATATTTTCTTAAATGAAATTTTTTCTTCTTTAGGATTCCATCGACTGGTTCAACTGAATCTTCAGCAAACCTGACGTCTAACAATCAGATCACTACAAATAAGAGCATGGTTTTAGAAGTCCAAGATCATGAAGGGAGCACAACTGGCCTCAATATTCCTCTTTCTATAGAACCTTTATGCCTAGTAGAACCTTGTGAAGAGGAAACTGCTATTGAAGTAGACAACCATATTATATCAGGGATGGAATTTACCAACACATCAACACAAAACCCAGATTTCAAGACCTTGATGGAATCAGATGATTTAGTAAATTTGCAGCCTGATGATACCATGAGTGAGGCTCTTGAAATAGATTCATAATGACAATATTGTAAAAGTCATAAGTTTTATTTTTATTCATGGAATGAGGTCCACAGGGCCAAGCATTAGGAAAAGGAAGGCCATTCAGTGCCAAGTCTTAAGTGAATGTAGCTACAAAGGACCAAATGTGTTAGTCATCCCAGGTCTTGTTTCACCAAAACCAGCTCTCTTTTTAATACTGTAGCAAGCATAGCTCCTGGTAAACTAGATGTTTCTTTTCAATATGTAATGTGAAACCCTATGTATTGATATTTGCATGTATTTAGTGACAAAAGGTAGTCCCTCTTTCTTTTCTGTATCTCAGACCCAAGGAAGTGTTCTAGATCACTTCTGTATTATTTATAGATCTTGTCAAAATTAATTCTAACATGGAATTTGACATAACATATAAAATTAACTTCATATTTAATCTGGTAACTGTAGCGTTATTCATAACATTGTAAATATAACATTATCATTCAGAAACATTCCTTGGGTTCTGAATGTATGATACTGTGGAGATATCCAGTATCAATTTTGAGTACAAACATATAGTCTAGGTCTAACTATATTTTGGAGAAATTTGAAAGATCCTTCTATGATAATTATAGTTTTCACATGAAACCTTAAATTTTTTAAAGTGGCAAACTGTGATAGTGTTTATGTGAAAACTATTGAAAACTTGTTGTGACCTCACATGGAAGGATTTTTACAGGATTTCAGTTGAAATAAAAAAAATGTCTTCACTATTGATGGGCCTTTCATTGTGTCATTCCAGCACGATTGTGCCATATATAGGTCTAGACTTAAGAGCTCAAAATTAAGATCATCAAAAAACTATATTTTATAAATTGGTGACATAAAATGTTACTTTGATGTTTAAGGTGTACTGTACATAAGTGTCTTGACAGTAAAATATTTCTATAAAAAGTTATTTTTCTTGAATCTAACCTTGGTGAATTATAGAAATTAGTATCCCATAGAATAATTATTATTTAAATAACTCTTACCCAAAACTCATTGTACTGTAACCTTTGCTAGTGTAGTTTAGATGACTAACTCAATAATTAGAGAATTAGTAGCGGGTTAAAGTTATTCTGAGTCTTGTGGGAAATGACTGGGCCCGAGATATTCCAAATACCACGTCACCAAGGTATGGCGATGCAACAGTATTGGGACAATACTAGGTACATACGGGAGCAATGGTTTACCTGCAGAAGTTTGAGGTCAGCTTGTGCAGAGGACCCAGGATGCTGATTTCCCTAAGGAAGGGGAGGCTGCTGATTTCCCCCAAGGAAGGCGAGGATGAAGAAAGGAAAAGAGCCAGACATAACATTTCATTATTCCAGACTAAGACCCGGGTAACTAATGCCCTCATCCTTCTGCTACTTGTCCAATAAGGAGGTTGAGGTACTAAATCAGCTGTTGTGCAACCAACACACGACCTGTAGAGAACGTATCGAGGTTCCTGTGTGTCATGTCTTGTAGGTAGTGGGCTGTGAAAGTTATTTCGCCAATTCCACATGCCAGCTTGTAATACCTGCATCACAGAGTAGTTCTTTTTGAAGGCCAGGGACATAGCTACACCCCTGACATCATGGGCTCTGAGATGACGTGATGGAGGAGGATTGGGATTCAGAGCAAAGTTAATGACATTGCTAATCCATGCAGAGATTGTGTTTTTTCATAATCCTCCTCTTGTTGCTGACGAAAAGTGAGGACATTCTAGGCCGAGCTGCTGCTGTTCTCTTGAAGTAGTGCCTCAAGCACCTTACTGGGCATAGTAACATGATCTAGGCCGTCGGTTACAGAGCGGACACTCGTTATCCGGAAGGAATCGAACCTAGGATCCAAAACTCCCGGGATTCTGAGTCTTTGCAACAAACTTAGGGACGAAGCTGAAGCTTATCTCTTCCCATCACCTTGAATGGGCGACATCATGCGAGACACCATGAAATTCACCAACTCGTTTTGCCGTGGCCAAGGTGAGTACGAATCTCGTCTTCCAAGTTAGGTTGTAAACTGTTGCCTAGCGTAATGGTTTGTGCGGGGGTCTTTTTGGGGACTGAAGAACTTGAACCACGTTCGACTGAGGACAGGTAAGTTCATAACTTCGTATGAAGAGGGAAAGTTCTAAAGATGAGGAAATGTCCATTCCTTCAGTTTAAAGGCTACACTCAAGGCTGTGCGATAGCTTTTAACCACTGGATCCAAAAGGCGCATTGATTACCCTCCTCATAAGACAGAACGGGGAAAGGCGTAAACGTCGATGGTGTCCCACCATTATTGGAATGCATCTTGCCAGAGCGCTTTGGGGTCTGGAACTGGTGAGCAATACAACGGGAGCCTGAAGTTCAGCGCCGTTGCGAAGAGATCCACCGTCAGAAAACCCCACAAAGTCAGGACTAGATGATCCAAAGACCACTCGGTACTCACTATCAGAGATGCTCTGCTCAGGCTGTCGGCGAGCACATTTCTCTTGCCAGGAATGAAGCGTGCTGATTGTGGTATCGAGTGAAGCTCGGCCTATCTCAGTATCTCTACTGCTAGATGGGACAGGGGCTGCAAAAAAGTACCTCCTTGTTTGTTGATGTAAACCATGAGGTACTCTTCTGACTTTGACCAGAGGCCTGAGGTCATGTGGTGCAGCACATGGAGCCCCCATCCTTTTTTTTAATCTTCTGAGAACAGCATCAAATCTGGGGGAGGACAAGAAGGTCCACTCCCTTTTGTAGGTTCTTGTCTGACACCCACCATTCGAGATCCGTCAGTTCCGCTGATCCCATGGGGATCCGGATGTCCGGGGAATCGAGAGCCTGATTCCACCGGGACTTGAGTCGCCACTGGAGGAATTTCATCCTGAGGCGACCGTTGGGAACTAGACAGGCCAGCGATGAAAGGTGACCGAGGAGACGTAACCTCGTCGGGGCTGGAAGCTCTTCTCGTCTGAGAAAGTCTTGCGACCTTTCTCAGCCTCGATATTCTGTCGTCTGATGGGAAGGCTTTGTGGAGATTGGTGTCTATTATCATGCCTAGGTATACCACTCTCTGCTTAGGAAGCAAGGGGGACTTCTAGAGGTTTACTATGATCCCCAGATCTTGGCTAAACCTCAGAAGTTTGTCTTGATGTTGAAGAAGGGTTGACACTGAGTCTGCTAGGATTAGCCAGTCGTCCAGATAACGAAGGACACGGATGCCAATCCTGTGTGCCCAAGATGACACTAGGCCAAACACTCTGATGAAGACTTGAGGTGCTGTGGAAAGATCGAAGCACAGCACCTTGAACTGGTATTTCCTGTTGTCTAGGCTGAATCTTAAGTATTTCTCTGAAGACGGATGGATTGGGATCTGGAAGTACGCGTCCTTTAGGTCCAGTGTGTACATGAAGTCCTGTGGTCTTACCGCTAGTCTGACCGTGTCGGCTGTCTCCATGCTGAACGGAGTTTGTTTGACAAACTTGCTCAAAGATGAGAGGTCGATGACTGGTCTCCAGCCTCCAGACACCTTTTTCACAAGAAAGAGTCGACTGAAGAAGCCTGGAGACTCTTCAAGGATCTCCTGGAAAGTGCCCTTATTCAACAGGGTCTGGAATTCTGCCTGGTGGGCTAGCCCCTTTGCTGGTCCCATTGCAAAGGAGTCTATTGACACTGGATTCCTGGTCAGAGGAGGGAAAGATGTTATAAACGGGATGCAATACCCTAAATGAACCACGGAGATTGTACAGGGTTCCGCCCCGAGTTGCTTCCACCTGTCCGAGCAACTTGTAGGCATCCCCTTACTGGTGGATAAGCAGGGGAGTACCTATCCTACCGTTTGTGGCCTCAGCCACTCCCTCTAAGGTATTTTCCTCCCCAGGAGGATTTTGTGCCTTTCCTATCCTTGGCAGGAAAGGGCTTTTTAGTCAACGTTGTCTTCGCTGTTGTTTTGTTCGTCATGGTTTTGGTTGGACGGGACTGCTGAGGAGCTGGTGGTTTATAGGGCTTGGATGTCAAAGCCCTATGAAGGAGGGAGTCCTGATGGGACTTCCTCCATGTCTCAGCAGCATGTTCCACGTCCTTAGGCTCAAATAGATGGGATCCCTCTAAAGAGAAATTCCTGAGACTGGCGATCTCGGCATTTGGGACTTGCTGGTGGAATCTCTGACACCGTGTCCCGACGTTTCAGAATGGTATTCGCTCAAAAGTTTGAAACTTGGTGGGTGAGAAACTCGATCGTGCAGGTGCCTGAGAGCAGGAAAGTCTCCATTGCTTTCCTGGTATGTTCCTTTGAGAAATCCTCAGTTGTACCAGGATTGCCAAGGTCCTTAACCAAACATCAAGCCACGAAGTAGCCTGCATGGTGTACTTCATGTCCTTCTCCTGATTAAGGATCTTGGTTGCCGATAATGAGACCTGTCGGTTGGAGTCTCTAGAGAGACTTCCTTGGTGAGCTCTTCCAAGGAGTGATGGAGAGGAAGAGCTTGACGAGGCTCGTCTAAGATCTCGAAATATCTACTCTGCTGGAGACGAGGAGGTGGGAAAAGCTTGTTGGCAGAGCTGGAACGTTGGGAAGAGGAGAGCTCAGAAAGCTGTAAGGCGATCTTAGCCATGGCACCCTTTAGCCCCTGAGACCAAGGCAAGGCTGCACTGGTCTTTGAGGGCTACTGAGTGTCAAAGACAAGGCCCAAGACCATGTCTTTGCCCTCTCATGGGGCTATCTCTGGGTCGGTAAACCCATTGAGAACCCTCCATGAGTCAGAACCTGTCAAAATGCATGTTCCAACCCTTTCTGCTCTCCTTCCGACGTCGGACTTGCAGCGAAGTCTCCTTATTCCAACCCCGAGAGCTCTTCTTGGGGTGGGTCACGGACATCCCTTGAGTGACTGGCTACATCTGTAGTCTTAGAGGTCCTTCAAGAGGATTTCCGAAGTCTTGAAGTCCTTAGGTTCCTTCGGAGGAAGGAGGTAGGACTCAAGCATCGAAGGCCGGATTATCGTATCCCTCCTGACTTCCATCGGTGGTGGAGAACTCTCCGTGCGAGGAGAAACTTCCTCCAAAGATGGAAGAGAGGAAGCCCCTCCCTCGGCAGATGTGAGGTAGGAGAGTGTACGGAGGAAGATGCAGGAGGAGCAGGCCTCAATGGCCTAACAGGAGTCTGCTTTACCTTCAGGGAAGTGACCGCATCTGAGACTCTTCTCTTCTTCTTCTGGGGAGAAGAAGAAGCCGTGGTTCCTTGCAGTAGGCCTGTTGGAGCTGTAGGATGCTCCAAAGAGCGGGCAGACAGAGCAGGCTTGAAGGCTTGCACCACTGCTCTGACCATAGCCTGACCTTGAGCAGCAGTCCTCCGAAGTGGAGTCTCTATGGGAAGAAGTGGAGTCTCTATGGGAAAAACTTCCCCGAGGGAGAGAAACACTCGTAGGAGAGACAGACAATGGACTTGGTTTCTCCCTCGAAGGATGAATAGGAACGGGGGAAACGTAGTCGGCAGCAACAGCTGGAAAGTCTGGAGGGGCAGGGGCATCGGCAGAGGCCACATAAGACGCCTCTGACACCACAACGTCAAAGAGAGCTAGAGGATCCACCTCCGAAGTTGACTGCACACTCGCACCGCGTAGGATAAGTTGAAGCAAGGAGTCCTTGGAGGGAGGACCTGGAAGCCCCAAGGACGACCATTCCTGTAACCCAGAAGACATAGATAAGGCCTCACCCGGGGGGGAGAGGTGGGACCGCTTCGCTAGGGGAAGCAACACAATCTCTCGAGGACCGGGGTTGGCCGCAAATTAAAAGGTCTATGCTAGTGCTCGACAGTCTCTCGGAAGAGGGCGAACGAATAGGAGCTTTGGAGAAAGGTCTGGAGGCAAAAGAAGAGGTCTTGGGTTTTTTTCCTTCGAAGGAACTTTCGAAGGAGAAATATCTCACTTTGACTTCTTCTTCTGCCATTGCCCAAACCTTTCCCACTGGGAGGCAGACCACTCCCAACAATCATTACACTTCTTACCACTATCACGCCGTTGACCTCTGCAGGCTGGACAAAGGATGTAGCAATCGGTGTCCACAGCCAACATGAAGGTTCCGCAGGGCTGACCTTCGAGTCTAGGGCAAGTACACATGGTCGCAGAAGTCAACAGACTCACACACACTAATAAAAGAAAAAGCACAAACAAAAACATTAATGGCAGTCCAAACAGGCGAAAGATGAAGAATGGCAACGACCGTACACCATCCGAGCCAAAAACAAATTGAGCTAAATCACCGGTGTGTGAGCGGGAGCGGTAGCAAGTTAACCCTCGCTAAATTTTAATAGCTTGTCATTTCAGCTTCTCCGAAAGCAATACCCCTATTAAATAGCGTAGGTTTGTATTTCAGTTACGGAACAAAAATATATTAAAACTGGAGGAGCTACTGATAATGGAAGTCATTGATTTGAATTAACGTGATGAGAAAATTGCGGAGTTGGAAAACCAAATTGTGGAACTTAACACACACACAACAAATTCCACCCAGACCACTGGTCTCGCTAAGCAAGTTGATAATCTAGCGATGATTATGGAATCGATCAAGTTAAAACTTCAAACACTGATGTACCCAAATCAGAGAAAACGACACACGCTGACAAAGTTAAGGAAAAGAATTGATTGGTAATTAAATCTACTATTGCAACAACTAAAATCACCGACAGAATAAACAGATCTAACATGCACTTAAAGACATTCCAATTCTTAATATGAAATCAGCTTCAATTGGAAATGATATGGTAAACTTTGCTGATGAAAAGATCAGAAAGGAAACAACAAACAAGATTCAGACAATGGATGCAGATACAGACAAGGAAAATTGGAAAACTAAAACCAAAATTAATGATATGCAATGTATACAATGATGAAGATGAAGCAGTAAATGCTTTGATTCAAAGAAATTGTTGCCTGGACCATATCCCAAACATAGAAGAGAAGGTAAATCTGGTATTCAAGAAAAGTGCTGCGGGCAGAACTACCCACTACTTGTTGAAATGTGATCCTGAAGTTCAGAAGGCCATTCATAATAATGGTGACAAAGTTATGTTGCTATGGGGTACTTATGACATACATTATAGGTACCATGTGATCACCTGCTACCACTGTCAGAGGTATGGACATTTTTGGGCTCAAGCCATGACGTCCTAATGGAAGGTTCCTTTAGTAGCTTCCCAAGGGTATATATGACTACAGTGATATTTCCAGAGAATCAAACCAAAGGTTTCACAGAATTCTAACTTCTGGCGCGAGTACCTTTAATATTACTCTCAATTGTATCGTATATCATCAGGGGACGTATTCTTGACACGCCACATGGCAATCTGCACCCCGAATAGCCTTTACGCCTCGCGGGGGAATACGTGGCAGAATAGAAGGGTAACCACAACAAAGATTACCCTGGTTCCCCTACTACAATCGTATCACAACCGTGCCAACTCCCTCTGGCGGTCATTCCTTTTTCTGTAGTGACTCGCTACGGTGGTGTTCCCTGTCGATCTGACATTTTCGATCGATTTCTGGGAATCTTTATGCTTTCTACGACTTCTTTCTCCATCAAGAAAGTTGAGTATTTATTCTTTACAATATGTAATTTAGTTCCAGCCTCACAATGAATTTAGTGTATTTATTGTGTGTGGATCTTCGCCGATCGCCGGTGTCGCCATAGGCGCTGTCGTTCTTTGAACATGTGCTATTTAGTTAGCAGAACCACATTCCAGTTTAAATAGCTTAATTGTTATTATGAAAGCTATTTAGGCATTATATATTGTAAAGATATTTTTGGGCTCAAGCCATGTCGTCCTGATGGAAGGTTCCTTCAGTAGCTTCCTAGGGTATATTCAACTACAGTGGATATTCCCAGAGAATTAAACTAAAGGTTATCACAGAATTCTAACTTCTGGTGTGAGTACCCTAAAGGTTTCCCTCTAGGATATCGTATATCAACAGGGGACGCATGTATTAACATGCCACATAGCTATCTGCACCCCATATAGAGTTAACACTTCGATATGGGAATGGGCTGAGTAACTGAGGAGCCGTTCCAAAGTTACTCTCATCCGTAGCTACTTTTGGTACTCGAGACGTAAACAAACGGGCGCCATTGCTAAATGACGTCACGTCCGTCCTCATCCTTTCGCTTGTAGCTCCTACGTTAAGTCGGATTTTTTCCAAGTGCCTCTTTTATCTGCTTACATCGCCGTTATGTCGCAGCCTTCAGCCTCGCCTTCTTCTGGAAAGTTGAGTACCAGGTCCTAGTATTATTTAAATAAGCTCTGGCTGTAAAGTAACTTCTATTTTTCCTAAAATATTGTGTTTTGTGGCGGAGCTGTGCCGATACCGGACGCGCCATGACGGCGTCGCTGTTCATGTTGCATGCTTTATTTAGTTAGCCAGAACAGCCTTCTCCGGTCCTTTAACTAATTAATATTATTAGTTATTTAGTCTTCATAGCTAGGAAATCATTATATCGTGTTTTAGCGCTCGTTAGTCTACGGTCGTTGATCGACCCCATACTAGATCGCTAGCCTAGCCCCTAGGCTTGACTGCCTAGTGCTCACTTTCATGCATGATATATATCAGTGTTCCTAAGTTAAGTTATGAAGATTTTGGCATTATTAAACATATAGTTACTGTGATGTAAGTGTTTTCGCTTCGGGGACCATACAAGGGACTGAGTTGGTTTGTGTACCAACCCCCTCCTAACCTAATGTAGGAACCCTTGTATGCTTCCTATTCCCCTTACCTACGGGTAATTCCCTCTGGGTAGCCTTGCTTTTCCCTTATTCTATAATAGGGAGAATCTTGTCTTCACCCAGAGTATTTATCGCTTCTCAGCCTACCCTAAGGGAATGAACCCCCCTTAGGGTCGTGCCTGAGACATTAGGAAGGGCTCTGCCCTTCCCCAGTTGCACTTGGTTGGGTTACTCCTTCCTCCCTGCAACTAGCAATGTGTCTTTTTGGGCTCAAGCCATGGCGTCCTGATGGAAGGTTCCTTTTTGGTAGCTTCCTTGGGTATATCACTACTAAATATTCCCAGAGAATTTAACCACAGGTTATCACAGAATTCTAACTTCTGGAGCGAGTATCCTAAAGGTTTCCCTTTTAAGACATCGTATATCAACAGGGGACGCATGTATTAACGCGCCACATAGCTATCTACACCCCAAACAGAGTTAACACTTCGGTGTGTAGGGGCGGAGAATAGCTGGGAGCCGTTCCACAGCTAATCTCGTTCGTGGCTACTTTTGGTACTCGAGACGTAAACAAACGGGCGCCATTGCTAAATGACGTCACGTCCGTCGTCATCCTTCTGCTAGTAGCTTGCCTTACTAAGACGGATTTTCCCTACGCTCTTTTCATCAACCTGCATCTTCGTCATGTCGCTACCTTCGGCCTCGCCTTCTTCTGGAAAGTTGAGTACAAGGTTCCAGTATTGTTTAATTAAGCTCTGACCGTAAAGTAAATTTTACTTTTCGAGATATTTGATGTTTTGTGGCAGAGCTGTGCCTCGACCGGACCCACCATTTTATGGCGTCGCTGTTGTTTGCATGCCTTATTTAGTTAGCCTCAACAGCGTTTTTTCCGGCCTCTTTAACTAATCGATACTATTAGTTATTAAGTCTTCATAGCTAGGAACTTTTATATCGTGTTTTGACGCTTTTTTATCGGTCATCGACTGACCCCATACCAGTTGGCTACTATAGCCCCTAGGCCAGAGCACCTATATCAGTGTTCATGCATGATATTTATCAGTGATCCTAGGTTAATTATGAAGATAGTGGCATTATTTTACAATACTTTTGACTGTGATGCAAGTGTTTTCGCCTTCAGGGACCATATAAGGGACAGGTTAGATAGTGTGTCTTTCTAACCTAACCTACACGTAGGACCCCTATATGCTTCCTTCATCCCCTGCCTTAGGGCATCCCCTCTGCGTAGTCTTGCTCCCCCTACCACGTAAGGGGATCAAGCTCATATCAGAGTATTATATCGCTTCTCTGTCCTCCCTAAGGGAATGATTCCCCCTTATGGTTGCGTCCGAGAATGAGGAACGACTAGTCCTTCCTCTATTGCTGGGGTTAGGTCTCCGACCATCCCTGCAATAGCGATACGTCTTCCATCCTTCCTAGTTCAGGATGTAACATCCCTGCTCTAGGTTAGGTTTTGGAGGGGTTAGTTGTGTACCTTGCTGAAACGATACCCATGCACCGTTTTCAGACAAGCTGCCTTACCTTAGGCTAGGGAGTGTCCTCCCTTCCTTGGTGGCCGCTCTGGTACAGAACCTCCTCCACAGAAGACCCTTCTCTTCTCCCCTCCCCACCTATCTCTTGTATGGCCTAGCCTATACTTAGGTTAGTCTATACACATCTGTCCCCTGTCCTACAACTCCTCCTTAGGGTGGAGTGTTAGGGCTACCTTAAGCTCCTATGTGCAGTCCGCTCTGGTACATATACCCTTCATAGTGTCCTATGGGGTTAGCCACTGGATGCGTTCTGTCTGCAGGGGGTCCCCCCCCCCTCTTGGGTGTTCCCTAGCCCTCCCTTGGGCTACCTTAGCTCCCGGTCCTCTGCGGCCCCTGCTTCTGGGTGATAGGGCTAGTCTCTATCATGGGTACACCCTCTCAGGTGGGATGTCTTGGGGTCCGTGGCCGGACCCCTACATCCCTCCTTCTGTCTCTTTCACTATCCTGGTGCCGGTCCCTTGCCGCCTCCACTGTCGGCGATACCCACCTCCTACCTTGGTGACTTATCCCTTACCCTCTGGGCCGCCAGTCCTCCATGTGCCGGGGGACTGCCGCCTGCCGCCGGCTTCCAGCCGATGGCCTCCCCTCCTTCCTCATAGCTTTGGTCGTCCGTCCACCGGCCGGCCCCCGGAGTGCCGGCATCCGCTGCCGGCAGTCCGGTTCTGCTATAACCACCCTTGTCCCTGTCACCAAGCCGGCTACCTACGGCTGCCGGAGCCGCCGCTCCCTGCCGGCGTGCCGCCGCGGTGCCGGCGGACGCCACCCTGGTAATGCTCTTGACTTCTATATTGTCTTCCCTAATGCCAGAAACTCTGCTGGAGCGGCCTCCGGCGTGCCGGCGGTCTGCCGGAACCTTCCGGAGGCGTCAAGACGACTTGCACCCCCTTCTACTAGCTATCATCTGATATTGATAGCCCTACACTGCAACCAGAGGACTTGTTTACGTAAATGGATCGGTATTTTATTACCGTTCTATTAGTAATCATGCTGTCTTCTTGCATATCACAGATTTCCAGCATGCTGTGTGTATCTTAGCACGGCTGGTTGCCGGAAACCGTTACCCTATGGGATCTTCTAGTTCCCAATTCTGGAATCTGAGTGGCCTCAGTCCTAGCCTTATATCCTTGACAATTTCCAATAGAATTCCCACTGCCCTACGGGCATTCTATGTTGAATTCTATCCTGTGCCTTCGGTCACAACGGATTGTCCATGGATGAAGGTTACGGTAACCAGCCGGGCGAGATACACGGAGTATGTACCTATCCCCCTCTCTCAGCCCATCCTCTGTGCATCACACCTATTGTCAAGTTAAAATTAATAATTAATATTTAACTTTAGTTTAAGAGTCATTCTTATGACCCCCCCATACTCATGTTCTCTTTCTTTTACAGGAGGAGCAGATGAAGTGTGACCACGGCTTCTGTGCAGTGAAGCGCCCGCACTTCTATGGGCATACGGCGTGTAGGACCCACGCCCATTGTGCCAACAAGAAAGGGGATCTGAAGTTCTGGGACCCGCAAAACTGTATGGTCTGCCAGGATCGCCTGGTCGATGCTTTTCATAACCCTCCCTCAGCGGAGATCAGGGACGCTTCTCGGGATAAGCTACGCAAGTGGGTGCGTGGCTTCCAGAAGAACGCCACTGGACCATACCTTGCCACTGAAGATATGAGGGCCTTATTGTTCCCAAAGGCCTCCCCTGATTCTGTGGTCCCCAAAGATCAGATCCCGACCGTCCAGATCACGGTGGAACCCGACGTAGTCATGGCCCAGTCCATGCACGAGTGTCGCCTGGATTCCGAAAACGATGAACATATGTCGGATATTTCGGAGGACACGGAGAAGACCCTCATGGCCCAAGGCGCGGAAGATGAAGAGGACCAGGTGGAATACACCGAGTCGGAGCAGGAGGTCGCTCCGCCTTCCATCCCCGCCCCTACTCCTACACCGACGGAAGTGTCTCTCCCGTCTACCTCCGCTACCCCGGAACCCATCCCATCCGCCCAAGAGATGTTCCGGATGATAAAAGCCCTTATGGAAGAGAAACTTCAAGTGACTCACGAGTTCATCAGGTCCATGGGAGGGTCCAAAGAACCGAAGAAGATCTCGGTTAAGGACCTCCCTGCATGCTCACATGCCAACCCCTGGAGGTATGCTGAGCATATGGTTATCGCGACCGGCAGGATCGTTGTCAGCGATAAGATCGGCACGGTCCCCCTGGAAGAAGTGGAGTTCTTCCCGAACTTTGAGGCTTACCCGGACTGTTACGTCCAGCTTCGTTCTGAACCTGCCTCTAAAGAAGAGACCAAACCCAAGGAGGTGATAGTGTTCGATCTCTCGAAGGCTCAGGCTATGCTAGCCACCGCGTTCAAAAGTAGAGGTTTTACCTGCTCTAAGCTTCCGGCCCTGAGCAAGAAGTATCCTACTTACGTCGCACCCGACGACGCAGTCCTTCCCTTCACGGAAAAGGCCTTCGCTGCGTGCCACAAGGCTGTGGAAGAAGGGAAACCCTGCCCTGCACTGGAGGAGTGCAGACCCTTCTCCATGGTAACTCCCACCGACGCTCGACACTGGAAGGATATCCAGCATACCTTCGTGGTGGGAAAGTTAGATCCTGACGTAGCCGGACGTCAGTTTAACGAGGACCTCCCGAAACTCAATGACCATCTCCTTCGTCGGGAACAAGACACGAAGGAAAGGCTCGCAGCATCCATGTCCCTCCAGGTACAACTTGATGTCATGGCTGGTGACACCAGAGCCCCCGACCACTACATGGTACTCGCCAAATCGCACATGGCGACTCTGGTGAAGGACTTGTACCACTTCATGAAGGCTCGGAGAGCCTGTCGAGAATTCGTGTTCTCAAGTGCCACTGTGAAACACGAACCCCGGAGGCTGATTTCCTCCAACATCTGGGGTAAACACCTCTTCCCCTCCGATCTTGTGAAAGAGATCACTGACAAGGCTGCCACTGAGAATAGGAACCTTCTCAACAAGTGGGGCATGTCAAAAAAGAGGAAATCCTCTCAGGACGATGGCCCTCAACCTAAGAGGAAATCCTCCAAGCAAAATCCCCAGCAACGTCAACAGCGACGACAGTTTCCGGGACCCGCTACTCCCCAAGTGGCTGCTCAGCCACAACAGACCTTTCAGTTGGTCACCCAACCGGTTTTGTCCCAGTCACCGGTTTTCACCCCTGCCTTTGAGCAACGGACAACTACCTTTCGTCCCAAAGGTAGAGGCTCAAACAGGGGTGCAAGCAGAGATGCATCTCGCCGCCCCTCCAGAGGCAGAGGAGGAAGGGGAGCTAGCGGCCAAGGCAGTAAGCCCTCGGGACACCAGAAGCAATGAAGTGCTTCCGGTGGGAGGAAGACTCCGCCAATTCCAGGATCGTTGGACCTTCGATCCCTGGGCACACAGCATCGTCAAGAAAGGTCTGGGCTGGAGTTGGACTCAACCACCCCCAACCTACCAGCAATTCTTCCAACGATCAACCCCCCTTCTGGAAGAATATGTCCTAGATCTCTTGAACAAGAAGGTGATAAGGAGGGTAAAGTCCACCAGGTTCCAAGGGAGACTGTTTTGCGTCCCCAAGAAAGACTCCGACAAACTCAGAGTCATTCTGGACTTATCCCCCCTCAACAAGTTCATAGCGAACGACAAGTTCAAGATGCTGACTCTTCAACAGATAAGGACCCTTCTGCCTCGAGGTTCCTACACGGTCTCCATAGACCTGGCGGATGCCTACTGGCACGTTCCAATGAACCATCACGCTTCCTCCTACCTAGGATTTCGACTCCAAAGGAAAAGCTACGCCTTCAGGGCCATGCCCTTCGGCCTCAACGTGGCCCCTCGGATCTTCACAAAGCTGGCGGACGCCATAGTACAACAGCTCCGCCTCCGAGACGTCCAGGTGATGGCCTACCTCGACGATTGGCTAGTCTGGGCTCCATCGCCCAAGGATTGTTTAAAATCCTGCAGCAAAGTCACCCAGTACCTAGAACACCTGGGATTCAAGATAAACGCGAAGAAATCTCGACTCTCTCCAGCTCAGAAGTTCCAATGGTTAGGAATCCAGTGGAACCTTCAGTCACACCGCCTTTCCATCCCCCAGAAGAAAAGGAAGGAAATAGCAGGGTCTGTCAAGCGACTACTGAAATCCAAGCGGATCTCAAGACGCCAGCAGGAATGAGTTCTAGGCTCTCTACAGTTCGCCTCAGTGACAAACCCGGTGCTTCGTGCACAGCTAAAGGATGCCGCGGGAGTCTGGAGACGTTCTGCATCCATCGCTCGAAGAGACCTCAAGAGACGGCTCCCAAACAGACTTCGACTTCTCCTCAAGCCGTGGTCGGAAGCAAAGGCCCTGAAAAGGTCCATCCCTCTTCAACACCCACCTCCATCACTCAACATCCACACGGACGCTTCGCTGGAGGGTTGGGGAGGTCACTCCCACCAAAAACAGGCTCAAGGCACGTGGTCTCCACTATTCAAGATGTTTCACATCAACATCTTGGAGGCCATGGCGGTCCTTCTAACACTGAAGAAACTCTCCCCGCCTCCCTCGATCCATATTCGTCTAAACCTAGACAACTCGGTGGTAGTTCGATGTCTCAATCGCCAAGGCTCAAGATCGCCCCAGATAAATCAGGTGCTTCTAACAATCTTCCGTCTGGCAGAGAGGAAGAAGTGGCACCTATCTGCAGTTCACCTACAAGGATTCCGCAACGTGACGGCGGACGCTCTATCTCGGACAAGCCCGATAGAGTCGGAATGGTCTCTAGACGCAAGATCATTCTCCTTTTATCTCCCACCAAGTCCCGGAACTTCAGATCGATCTCTTCGCAACGAGCGACAACAATCAACTTCCTCGATATGTGGCCCCGTACAAGGACCCCAAGGCAGAGGCAGTGGATGCCATGTCCCTGGATTGGAACAGATGGTCCAAGATCTACCTGTTCCCTCCCACCAACCTTCTGCTGAAAGTCCTCTCCAAACTGAGAACCTTCAAAGGGACAGCGGCCCTAGTGGCTCCCAAGTGGCCCCGGAGCAACTGGTACCCCCTGGTCCTGGAGCTGCAGCCCACGCTGATCCCTCTCCCGGGCCCAGCTCTCTCCCAGCAAGTACAGAAGTCGACTGTCTTCGCTTCATCACTGAAAATCAAGGACCTTCATCTCATGATTTTCTCTCCCTAGCCGCGAAGAAGAGGTTTGGGATCTCGAAGAAAAGTCTAGACTTCCTCGAGGAATACAAGACCGAATCCACAAGACGGCAATACGAATCATCTTGGAGAAAATGGGTCTCTTTCGTCAAGGCAAAAAATCCTACGGAAATCACCATTGATTTTTGCATGTCCTTCTTTATTCACCTTCATGGACAGGGCTTGGCAGCCAATACGATTTCTACTTGCAAATCGGCCTTGACTAGACCACTGTTGTATGCCTTCCAGATTGATCTGTCCAGCGACATCTTCAATAAACTGCCGAAAGCATGCGCTCGTCTACGCCCAGCACCCCCACCGAAACCGATCTCCTGGTCATTGGACAAGGTGCTCCATTTCGCCTCCAACTTGGATAATGATTCATGCCCTCTCAAGGATCTGACTCAGAAAGTTATATTTCTCTTTGCTCTTGCTTCAGGAGCCCGAGTCAGCGAAATAGTGGCATTATCAAGAGAAGAGGGTCATATCCTGTTTACTGATTCAGGAGACCTTACCCTCTCCCCGGATCCGACGTTTCTCGCCAAAAACGAATTACCCACCAAAAGATGGGGCCCTTGGAGAATATGCCCCCTGAAGGAAGATGCCTCTCTATGCCCAGTAGAGAGCCTCAAGGTCTATCTTCGCAGAACTTCGGACTTTGGTGGAGGCCAACTCTTCAAAGGAGAAACATCGGGCAGCGACCTGTCACTGAAACAACTAAGAGCGAAAATCACCTACTTCATTCGCAGAGCGGATCCTGACAGTACACCCGCCGGTCACGATCCTAGAAAAGTTGCATCGTCTCTGAATTTCTTTCAGAGTATGGACTTCGAAAGCCTTAAAAGTTTCACAGGCTGGAAGTCCTCGCGTGTTTTCTTCAAACATTATGCGAAACAAGTGCACGAAGTCAAACATTTTGTGGTAGCCGCAGGTAGTGTTATGAAACCTGCACCTAACTCTGCATAGAACAGCGAGTTACTTGGGACTCTAACTCTTCGGGTGCCTATGTTGACCCTCGAGCGATACGTAGTGATGTCGAAAACACTTAGTGCTTTCTTATAACTGTTCTTATCCCAGGTGAAATGTCATAGTCGTCACACGAGTGCCGCATGCCTAGAGCATGATGTGTTTTAATTAAAGACTGACGTTCCTTGAGAACGAGTGCCTACTAATAAATTTGAAATTCCCTTTCAGATTCAAGAGCAAGTCTTTATTACTATGTACATTATAATTTGTTGTAAATTAACTTTACATATTATTGCAATTCATTTAAATTTTCTGCAATTGTGAAATAAAATTCTTATTTCATTACTTGTGCGTCTCAATCCGCTCCTACTTATACTATGAAATACATGTCTGTCATAGTTTTATTATCCCCTTCCTCTTATGGTTAATGAAGATACTAAGGTCTCAACCCTTATTATATATTCACCTATGCAATGTAATATTCCAATACGAATACTTACTCTTTATACCTTAGAGACGAGACTATTCTCCTCTACATACAGTGTCCAACCACCACTCGTCTGCCTTTGAGAATGTTCCTATACGAATGCCAACCATTCAGTCTTGTCTCCAAGTTCTTTAGGTTCTTCTAGCAGGGTGAATAGCCCTTCGATACCCGCTTTGATCTCGGCATGGCCCGTGGGAACTTCACTGCCAAGGGGGCAGGAAGGTCTCTTCCCTACAGTTCTTTTATTAAGATTACTATGCTACCCTGTTCAAAGCCTTTGGCGCTTACTCAATAGGGGAAAATCTACCACGATACATTGATTCTCTGGTATTCTTCCATCAGGACGCCATGGCTTGAGCCCAAAAAACGGATTTAGAGCGAAGCGAAAAATCTATTTTTGGGTGAAATAGCCATGGCGTCCTGATGGACCCTCCCTGCTACTTCGTCCAGTTTTTAGGTCCCACCCTGCTCTGCTGTATCATGGCGATCGGCAAGCAACTGGCTTCAGGATGACGACGGACGTGGCGTCATTTAGCAATGGCGCCCGTTTGTTTACGTCTCGAGTACCAAAAGTAGCCACGAACGAGATTAGCTGTGGAACGGCTCCCAGCTATTCTCCGCCCCTACACACCGAAGTGTTAACTCTGTTTGGGGTGTAGATAGCTATGTGGCGCGTTAATACATGCGTCCCCTGTTGATATACGATGTCTTAAAAGGGAAACCTTTAGGATACTCGCTCCAGAAGTTAGAATTCTGTGATAACCTGTGGTTAAATTCTCTGGGAATATTTAGTAGTGATATACCCAAGGAAGCTACCAAAAAGGAACCTTCCATCAGGACGCCATGGCTATCTCACCCAAAAATAGATCTTTCGCTTCGCTCAAAATCCGTTTTCCAGGCTTTCCTAGCCTAGGAGTTGGTCCTCCTAATCTAGGTTAAGCTCTGGGGGCAGACTCTGGCTTATTATAGTTTAGGACAGTACATTAGCACTGTACCTGATCTGGGCTACCTATCCTAGGTTAGGGAGTGTTCTCCCTTGCCTTGGTGGCCTCTCTCATACAGAGTCTACCCATTTAAGAAAGACCCCTACTTCTCCCTCCCCACTCTATCCCTTTGGTGTAGGCCTGCCTACACACCCCTGTCCTTGGTCCTACAACTCCTTCCTTGGGTGGAGTGGTAGGGCTAACCTTGTTCTCCTGCTGAGCTGGCCGCTCTGGTACACATACCCTTCATAGCGTTCTATAAGGGTTGTTGCCGGCGGCGGTCCTGCCGGCGGAAGATTCCCCCTCTTTGAGTGCTCTCTATCCTTACTTGGGTTACCTCAGGCTCCTGGCCGTCTGCCGGCCCACTGCCGCGGGATGTTAGGAGTACCTACTCCTATCATGAGTGCACTCTCTCCGGAGGGATGCCGGAGGGGTATAGGATATTACCCCTCCCATCCCTCCTTACCTTTCTCTCTATCATGGTGCCGGTCCCTTGCCGCCTCTACTGCCGGCGATAACCGCCACTACCTCAGGTAACCTCTATTCATAAGATACCTCCCCTCTAAGATGTCAGCCTACCGCCTGCCGGAGGCTGCCGCCTTCCGTCGACATACCGCCGACGTACCACCCCTTATATTTACATAGCGACAGCCGGCCGACTGCCGGAGTCTGCTGCCCACATGCCGGCATTGATTGCCGGCAATCTAGGTATCCGCCCTTTATATATATATCTTATGAATTGAACTAAGGTTCACCATGCCGTCAGCCTCCGGCTGCCGGAGCCCTCCGGCTGCCGGAGCCCTCCGCCTCTGCCGGCGATCCGCCGCTGTGCCGGGGGTCGCCACTGTGGTATTGTCCATCTCGGTTGCTCAGTGTGTCTTCCTTGATGTTTTCCACCCTGCAGGACCGGCCTCCGGCGTGCCGTCGGTCTGCCGGACCCCTAATGAGGCGCTAAGGGACATGTACCCCTTCCTGGGCTGCCGGCAACATGCCGGCAGTCAATCTGATGCAGCCAGATAGCCTGGCCACCTCCATATAGGTATTGTTATACCAACTAATATAGTGGCTATGCTGTTTGATTGCACATTACAACATTTCCAGCATATTCTGTGCATCTCGGTGCAGTCGATTGCCGGAACCTACATTTTACTAAGGGGTTTATCCTATTTTCCCCTCTCCCCCAAGGCTCTGAGTGGTCTCAGATCCTTTTACACTCTGCGGACAATTCCTTTTTTAGGAAGCCTAGCTTGGCTCATCCATACGGATTTTCCCTCATTTGAGACCCTCGGGTCCTAAGGAATTGTCTACGGATAAGGTTACGGTAACCGGCTGGGCGGGATTCACAAGTATGTGTCTATCTACTTCCCTTCCTGCTCTTCAATCTTGAACATTAATATGCTATTATAGATTAAGTTATTCTTAAGTCTAGAGTAATGTAAGTCATTCTTATGCCTTCCATGTACTCATGATCTCTTTCTTTTATAGGAGGAGTATATGAAGTGTGAAGGCAACTTCTGTGGAGTTAAGCGCCCGGACTTCTACGGGCACAAGCCGTGCTGGACCCACGCCCCCTGCGCCGCCAAGAAAGTGGACCTTAAATTCTGGGACCCGCAGAACTGTTCAGTCTGCAAGAGTCTTCTTGACGAGGCGTTCAACGATCCTCCTACCACGGAGGTAAGGGACATCGCTAGAGAGAAGCTACGCAAATGGGTGCGAGGCTTCCAAAAGAACGTCTCTGAACCGTATCTTCCCAATGAAGATTTGAGGGCTTTGCTTTTTCCGAAAGCATCCAAGGACTCGGTGGTCCCTCGAGAACAAATTCCCACCGTCCAAATAGTGGACGAACCCGACATCGTCATGGCACAGTGCATGCGTGAGTGCCATCTTGATTCCGACAACGTGGAACATATGTCGGAGGTGTCTGAAGAGACGGAGAAGAACCTCATGGGCGAAGAGCTCGACTATGAGGAAGATCTGGTGGAATACCCTGACTCGGAGAACGAGGTCACTCCAGCTCCCCCAGCAACTCCAGTGCCGTCCGAGGAACCTGTTCCTTCGACTTCTGCCACCCCGTACCCTCTTCCATCGGCCACTCAAGAGGTCTTCAGAATGCTTGAAGCCCTTATGGACAAGAAGCTGAGAGAGACCCAGGAACAATTCCGGACGACTCTCGTCGGCTTCAAACAACCGAAAAAGATTTCGGTTAAGGACCTCCCCACCTGCTCGGAAGCTAACCCTTGGAGATACGCCGAGCATATGCCAATCACTACTGGCAAAATCTTCATTAGTGAAAGGGTTGGCTTTATTCTTCTGGAAGAAGTGGAGTTCTTCCCGAACTTCGAGGCTTATCCGGACTGTTACGTCCGGCTCAGGTCCGAACCAGCCTCAAAAGAAGAGACCGAACCTAAGGAAGTGATAGTGTTCGATCTCGCAAAGGCTCAAGCTATGCTAGCTCAAGCAGTGAAGAGTCGGGGTTTCACAAACTCCAAGATGCCAGCGCTGAGCAAGAAGCATCCAACCTTTGTTGCTCCAGCATCTGCGACCTTCCCCTTCATTGAAAAGGCCTTCCAAGCGGTCATGAAGGCTGTGGAGGAAGGGAAACCTTGCCTTGCACTGGAGGAGTGCAGACCCTTCTCCCTCACTCTTCCCCCCGATGACAGGTACTGGAAAGACATCCAGCTTACTTTCACGGTAGGGAAACTAGAACCTGATGTGGCTGGTCGTCAGTTCAACGAGGACCTCCCACGCCTGAATGATCATCTCCTTCGTAGGGAACAGGATACTAAGGAGAGACTCGCCGCTTCGCTGTCACATCAGGTACAGGTAGAACTCATGGCCGGGGACACCAGAGTCCCGGACTTTTACATTGTCCTTGCTAAGTCACACCTGGCGACTGTGACCAGGGATCTGTACAGTTTCGCTAGGGCTCGCAGAGCCTGTAGAGAATTCGTGTTTGCCAGTGCAACGGTGAAACACGAACCTCGGAGACTGATTTCCTCCAATATTTGGGGCAAACATCTCTTCCCGTCCGCCTTGGTGAAAGAGATAGGGGACAAAGCTTCTACGGAGAACCGGAACCTTCTCCACAAGTGGGGCATGTCCCGAAAGAGGAAGTCCTCTCAGGACGATGGCCCTCAGCCTTAGAGAAAATCTTCAATGCCTAGGCCCCAGCAACGTCAACAGAGACGGCAGTTTCCGAGTCCCGCTACTCCCCAAGTGGCTGCACAGCCACAGCAGACCTTTCAACTGGTCCCCCAGCCGGTGGTGTCGCAGTCGCCGGTCTTCACCCCTGCCTATGAGCAACATTCCACTACCTTTCGTCCCAGAGGTAGGAGCTCAGGCAGAGGCTCCGGCAGAGATTCTTCTCGCCGTCCCTCCAGAGGCAGAGGAGGAAGGGGAGCTAGCGGCCGAGGTGGCAAACCCTCGGGACACCAGAAGCAATGAAGTGCTTCCGGTGGGAGGAAGACTCCGCCAATTCCAGGATCATTGGACCTTCGATCCTTGGGCACACAGCATCGTCAAGAAAGGACTGGGCTGGAGCTGGACTCAACCACCCCCATCGTTCCAGCAATTCTTCCAACAGTCAACCCCCCTCCTGGAAGAATATGTCCTGGAACTCTTGAACAAGAAGGTGATCAAGAGGGTAAAGTCAACCAGGTTCCAAGGGAGACTCTTTAGTGTTCCCAAGAAAGACTCAGACAAACTCAGTCATTCTCGACTTGTCCCCTCTCAACAAGTTCATTGCGAACAACAAATTCAAGATGCTGACTCTGCAATAGATAAGGACCCTTCTGCCTCACAGGGCCTACACGGTCTCCATAGACCTGGCGGATGCCTACTGGCACATTCCAATGAATCACTACGCTTCCTCCTACCTAGGATTTCGACTCCAAAGGAAAAGTTACGCCTTCAGGGCCATGCCCTTCGGGATCAACGTGGCTCCACGTTTCTTCACCAAGCTGGCAGACGCAATCTTCCAACAGCTACGTCTTTAGGGCGTCCAAGTGATGGCCTACCTAGACGACTGGCTAGTTTGGTCGACATCGCCCGAAGATTGTCTGAGAGCCTGCAACAAAGTCACCCAGTTCCTAGAGCATCTGGGTTTCAAGATAAACGCCGAGAAATCTCGCCTCTCTCCAGCTCAGAAGTTCCAATGGTTGGGAATCCATTGGGATCTTCAGTCACACCGCCTTTCCATTCCACAGAAGAAAAGGAAGGAAATAGCAGGGTCTGTCAGAAGATTTTTAAAATCCAAACGGATCTCAAGACGCCAACAGGAACAAGTCCTCGGCTCTCTACAGTTCGCCTCAGTGACAAACCCAGTGCTTCGCGCACAGCTAAAGGATGCCGCGGGAGTCTGGAGACGATTCGCATCCATCGCTCGAAGAGACCTCAAGAGACGGCTTCCGAACAGACTTCGCCCACTTTTAAAGCCGTGGTCAGAAGCAAAGGCCCTGAAAAGGTCCATCCCCCTTCAACACCCGCCTCCATCGATCAACATCCACACGGACGCTTCGCTGGAGAGTTGGGGAGGTCACTCCCACCAACAGCAGGTTCAAGGAACATGGTCTCCCCTATTCAAGACGTTTCACATCAACATCTTGGAGGCCATGGCGGTTCTTCTCAACCTGAAGAAACTCTCCCCGCCTCCCTCGATCCACATTCGTCTGACTCTGGACAACTCGGTGGTAGTCAGATGTCTCAATCGTCAGGGCCCGAGATCGCCCCCAGATAAATCAGGTGCTTCTCCCTATCTTTCGTTTGGCAGAAAAGAAGAAATGGCACCTGTCTGCAGTTCACCTACAAGGATTCCGCAACGTGACAGCGGACGCTCTATCAAGGACAAGCCCAATAGAGTCGGAATGGTCTCTAGACGCAAGATCATTCTCCTTCATCTTTCACCAAGTCCCGGAACTTCAGATCGATCTCTTCGCGACGAGCGACAACAATCAACTTCCTCGATATGTGGCCCCGTACGAGGACCCCAAGGCAGAAGCGGTGGACGCCATGTCCCTGGATTGGAACAGATGGTCCAAGATCTACCTGTTCCCTCCTCCCAACCTTCTGCTGAAAGTCCTATCCAAACTGAGAACCTTCAAAGGGACAGCGGCCCTAGTGGCTCCCAAGTGGCCCCGGAGCAATTGGTATCCCCTGGTCCTGGAGCTGCAGCCCACGCTGATCCCCCTACCGGGCCCAGTCCTCTCTCAACAAGTACAGAAGTCGACTGTCTTCGCTTCATCACTGAAAGTCAGGGACCTTCATCTCATGATTTTCTCTCCTTAGCCGTAAAGAAAAGGTTTGGGATCTCGAAGAAAAGTTTAGACTTCCTCGAGGAGTACAAGACAGAGTCTACCAGAAGGCAGTATGAATCTTCCTGGAAAAAGTGGGTTTCCTTCGTCAAGGCAAAAAATCCTACGGAGATCACTATTGATTTCTGCATGTCCTTCATTCACCTTCATGGACAAGGCTTGGCAGCCAACACGATTTCCACCTGTAAATCGGCCTTAACTAGACCACTCCTATACGCCTTCCAAATTGATTTGTCCAGTGACATCTTCAATAAACTGCCAAAGGCATGCGCTAGACTACGCCCAGCACCTCCACCAAAACCTATCTCCTGGTCCCTGGACAAGGTGCTCCATTTTGCCTCTAGCCTGGACAACGATTCGTGCCCTCTGAAAGACCTGACTCAAAAAGTTATCTTCGTTTTTGCTCTCGCCTCGGGACCCCGAGTCAGTGAAATAGTGGCATTATCAAGAGAAGAGGGTCATATCCTATTCGCCGAGACAGGAGATCTTACCCTCTTCCCCGATCCGACGTTTCTCGCCAAGAATGAACTACCCACCAAGAGATGGGGCCCTTAGAGAATCTGCCCCCGGAAGGAAGATGTCTCTCTATGCCCAGTGGAGAGTCTTAAGGTCTATCTTCGAAGAACTTCAGACTTCGGTGGAGGACAACTCTTCAAAGGAGAAACATCGGGTAGCGACCTGTCACTGAAACAACTAAGAGCGAAAATCACCTACTTCATTCGCAGAGCGGATCCTGACAGTACACCCGCAGGTCACGATCCTAGGAAAGTCGCTTCTTCTCTGAATTTCTTCCAGAGTATGGATTTCGAAAGCCTCAAGAGCTTTACAGGCTGGAAATCATCGCGCGTATTCTTCAAGCACTACGCAAAACAGGTGCATGAAGTGAAGCATTTCGTGGTAGCTGCAGGTAGTGTTATGAAACCTGCTGCTTAAATCTGCATAGAACAGTGAGTTACTTGGGACTCTAACTCAACGGGTGCCTGTGTTGACCCTATCGTGATACATAGTGATTTAATGGACACTTAGTGTTTCTAATAGACTGTTCTTTACCAAGGTGAAATGTCATAGAAATTTTACACACGTGCCACATGCTCTAGAGCATGGAGTGTTTTTTGAACTTTAAAAAGACTGGCGTTCCTCTGGGAACTTGTGTTTCTAAAAAGCAAACTTTCTTTTCAGACTCAAGACCACCGTCTTTCATTTTATATGTACATTGTTCATTATTACTGTAAATAAATTCTATAATCATTATTGTAATTACCACTATAATGACCTGCAATCTTAAAAATAAAATGTCTATTTTATTACCATGTGCGTCTCCTTTCGCTCCTATTCTTTATTAAGAAATATACGATTGTTATAGTTTCATTTACCTCTTTAATGTCTGATCAAAAAGAATAATATAAGTAATTATGTTATATACTCACTTATGCCTTGATAATATTCCTACTCGAATATTAACCTTTGTCCTGTCTCCGAGACCAGCATGATCTCTCCACCAGGTGAGTAGTAATTATGTTATATACTTACTTATGCTTTGTTAATATTCCTACTCGAATATTAACCTTTGTCCTGTCTCCGAGACCAGCATGGTCTCTCCACCAGGTGAGTAGTTCTTCAATGATCATTTCGAGATATTCCTATTGTCCACCAGGACTTCCCTGCCAGGGGGGCAGGAAACCAGTTCATCATAGAATCTCTGGTAAGGACATTTACTAAAAATATTGCTCGAAGACCTTGGCACTTGGATTAAAGGGGAAAAAATCCATGATACATTAATTCTCTGGTACACTTGGGTGAGATGGCCATGTCGTCCTGATGGACCCTCCCGTCTATTCTAGTTAAGCCTTTCAGGCCCCTCCCTGACCTACTGTATCGCGGAGATTGGTAGGAGCTGAGCTCAGGATGAGGACGGACGTGACGTCATTTAGCAATGGCACCCGTTTGTTTACGTCTCGAATACCAAAAGTAGCCACGGATGAGAGTAACTTTGGAACAGCTCCTCAGTTACTCAGCCCATTCCCATATCGAAGTGTTAACTCTATATGGGATGCAGATAGCTATGTGCCGTGTTAATACATGCGTCCCCTGTTGATATACGATATCCTAGAGGGAAACCTTTAGGGTACTCGCAACAGAAGTTAGAATTCTGTGATAACCTTTAGTTTAATTCTCTGGGAATATCCACTGTAGTTAAATATACCCTAGGAAGCTACTGAATATCCACTATAGTTAAATATACCCTAGGAAGCTACTGAAGGAACCTTCCATCAGGACGACATGGCTATCTCACCCAAAAATAAATTTTTCGCTTCGCTCAAAATCCGTTTTATAAGCATAATTTTCCCTTTTCCGTGACGATCGTATATGTCAGAGTTTTGGTGATTTAGGTAACCGAGATCTCGTCTTGTCTAGGTAACATAACCTAGACAACATATACTTTCGTCATTTCCCCGGTTACCCTTGTGTATCGGTTATCATTCCTGGAGATCGATATCTCCTGGAATTATACTAACCGTTACTAATCTCGCTAGAGATTTATGGGTAATCTCTCTTCCCTCTGAGAGTAGCCTTAGGCTACAACTCTCTGCGTCGGCCTTGAATTTCGAATTCAGGCATAACTAGCCTAGAGTTTTCTGTCTCATTCCTTAACGGCAGATGGCAAGTTTTGGGATTTTATCAGAACCTCAGAGTATTTAGTCTTTGTTGGCAGTCGGTCGGCGGGGTGATTGCATTCCCCTGCCGGCGGAACTGCCGGCATAGGAGGCTAGCCCTCCCTAGATTACACCTGAAGTGGTCGAATGTTGCCGCCACCTTTCTCCCTGTGGTCTAGTAGACTAGTCCTATGCTCGCCGGCCCTAGGCTATAGAGTCGTATACTCTTGTGGCCTAGGATGGCGCTGGCATTGGACCTCTATTTCTCCCTCGTTGAGAGGAATGGCATGAGCTGCCGTCCCCTTAACTGTATTAGCACCTCCTAAACTGGAGAATAATGATTCTCCTGCCGCTTGTGGTCGTGCCGGTACTGAAACAGAGTTTCTTCAAGGTGTGTAGGTCCGGCAACATTGCCGGTCCCTCCTATACCTCATATAGGACCCTTTCCCCTCCCCTCTCTGTTCTTTTACGATGGCCGAGCCATTTTCTTTCCTGTGCTGGAGTCCTGCAACCTTACCATTGCCGGTGGGTTGCCGGAGCCACCCAGACCCCCCCTCCTCAGCCGTCAGCTGTCGGCGACTGCCGACTGCCGGCGGTAATGATGGCTGTCGGCGACTGCTGGCTTCCAGCGGCCGGTGGGTTGCCGGAGCCGCCCAGACCCCCCCTCCTCAGCCGTCAGCTGTCGGCGACTGCCGACTGCCGGCGGAAATGACGGCTGTCGGCGACTGCTGGCTTCCAGCGGCCTACGCGGCTGTGGATGGGAGGGCCCTTGTGTCACCAAGGTTCTCCAGTTCTCCCTTGAACTGCTAGCCACAGTTTCCGTTGTCGGCGTATTGTTCTGGCCGGCAGTAGACCGGCACAGATAAGTACTGACTCAGTAGGTAGCATGTCGACTGCACTCGTGCTGCCGGAGGCTGGCCTACAGTAGTAAGCCGGCAATAGTACTGTGGCTAAATGGAAGTGAACCTTTTCGGAGAAAGGCAGTAAAATTAGACTTTTACATCTTTTATTACTGTATACATATACAGTAATAAATAGCCTTCACTCCTTGCTTTCTCTCTCTCTCTCTCTTATCTAGCTTGCTAGATGCTCCGGCAATAGCTAGCTAATCCGGCAACATGCCGGCTGAACTACAGTATATGTCTATACAGGTAGTCAGTATATTTGCAGTATAGTATATACGGCAGATGAGTAACTAACGTATATATTATACTAGTAGTTATTTCCAATATATCTTGGGTATCCCTGCCCAGTATTTACTGAACCCCATTCTATATTGATGGAATAATATTTCATCAATATTCTGATTTGAAATCAGTTTCCATTTACCCTGCAATATTGAATTTCGTAAAGGGCTGGTGGTGTGACACCTCTAACCCCTATAGGGGAGAGCCCTTATCCCTGAGTTTCCCTGATCAGGAAACTCAATGATTTAATATTGTAAGGGAGGTTACAGCAAATAGATGGGTTGGGATACATGAATATATGTCTTTTACTTTCTAATCAACATATTTTGGATGCGAACTTCTGCTGTTACCGCTCCTATTTCGAAAGAATGACATTTTTTCGATGCTCTGACTGTGAATCAATCCTCCTTACCTCACAGTGTTAAGTATAGAGGGGGACAGTGCTTGTACACTTCCGAACCCCTTTTTCTTCAGGGAATTCCCCGGTTGGAGGAATTTCCTTATCTTAATACTGAGGAGGAGTAACAGCATTGGCTCACAAGGGATACACGGGTATGTGTCTCCCACTATCTCTTTTAGCTTTCTGTCCTAAGCTATTTTTGTCAAAAGACGATTTTGCAAATTGTTTATCGGTGCGATAATTAAATCAATTGAATACTCATTTCTGTTCTCCCTTCCTTACAGGAGGGACACCAGATGATGCATTGCAGTCTTCTGCAGTTATAAAGGTGAGTATTTTTACGGACATATATATGCAGGTTCACCCCCCCCCCCCCCCCCCCAGCAATATTATTTCCAAATCCCCAACCTACAAGACGGCAGTCTAGAGCTGTCGAACTGTGGTTGGTTTGGTTTCAGAAGTTATCTCATAAATGCAGTTCAATTGCGAACTCGCAAAAATGCGAAAAGTACTCATTACGAAAACTGCTAATTTAGTGTTCCTTTTAAAGGTTTTTAAGGTCTAAACCCCCCTCCCCAACCCTGCCTCTCAAGATGAGGTTGCAGACACTAACGGCACTGGTGAGTCTGAGCGGGACTCGGACCCCCGACTGACAAACACCGGGCAGAGACTCCACAATCAAGCCACACCTTGTAGTGAAATCAACGACAGCAGTCATTGTTTCACTGTCACATCTGCCTCCGCCGCCAAGAGCTGGCAGTGTGTACCCTTGGTCACCACCCAGTCAATAGCTGAGTTGGTATGCCTTCAATCGACTGCCCGCCGATTTCCGGCGGTCTGCCGACAACCCGAGGAGTCGCCTCTGGTTCAGAGATCCGCTGACTATGCGTATAGTTTTCACCACTACCCAGTCACATTGAATACTGGCTAGGCTGGTGTGACTTCTGTCAGCAACCCACTGACAGCCGACAAGTCACTGATATGTCGAAAGTACTGTACCAGTTAACTTACCCCCAAGTGCTAGCCTTGATGGTAACATGCCAGTTGTATAGGGGTATACAATACCCTGTACATCTGCAGTATAGGACCATATCGCAGACAGAAATCTTTGGTACATAACCATACAATAGAATGGTTTTCCAGTACGTAGTGCTTCTAAGCACAATCCCTTGCTGAGACCTACCTGATTTGTGGGATCCACTTCCCCCCCCCCCCCCCCTTTTTTCCTTACGCTGATTCTTCATCAGCCTCTTGATTCTCATTATTAATTCCCCGGATGTAGTACGCTACTCTATCCTTATGGACTAGAATCTTCCATCGGCCCCTTCTTGAAAGGGGATGCCCTAGAATCAATAATTAGGAAGGCCGCAGCAGTTGGCTGGAAGGATTTACACGTATGTGTCTCTCCTCTTTTCCAGCGTACTTATCCTAAGCTTTATACAATAGAAAGGAATCTTCTATTACAGTGAAACACTGAAAAGCTGATATAGGCAAACGGTCAGGTATGGCCTGAAAGGAGAACGGAAGGGTTTCTTAGTTCTCCTTAGGATGTTAAACACCATCCCACAGTTACAATGACCATTGTTCCACAGACGGTCAGATATATACACCTTCGGATCATACAAAGCAAACAGACGCTTCTGGTAGGAGGGAAGTTCCTCCTGGATCGCCGGACCTTCGATCCCTGGGGTCCAAGGTCTAACCAAGATGAGACTAGAATGGAAATGGACATACCTCCACCATCCTTTCCTCAACTCTTCTTACATTCAAATCCCCCCTAGAAGAGTATACCTTAGAGCTCTAGAGCATACTAGCTGTGAGGAAAGTAGAGTCCATCGATTTCCAAGGAAGGCTGTTTAGTGTTCACATGAAAGACTCAAGAAAACTCTGAGTCATTCTGGTCTTGGCGCCACTCAACAAGTTCCAATAAAACAGCAAGTTCAGAATGTTAATCCTTCTGAACATAAGGACCTTATTCAGTAAGGGGTGTTGACATTCTAGCCAGACCTGGAAGATGTCTATCAGCAACTTCCAGTCAGTCACCCCCTCCCCTCCTACCTAGGATCCAAATTACAGAAGATAACATATATCCTAGACAAGATTCTCGTCGGACTTGATTCAGTCCTAAGATCTTCACGGAATTAGCAGACACAGTCAAGCGAAACCAAGCCTAGAAAGAGTTCAGGCAACAATGGCCTTGGACGACAGGCTGGGGTGGGCAGCACCTGAAACGACTGTCTATGAGCATCCATGGAGATGATCCGGCCCCAGAACATCGAGGATGCAAATAACTTCAAGAAGTCTCGATTCTCTCCAGCTCAGGGGCTTCAATGTTTTTAAAAAATCATTGAAACCTGTAGTCACCCTAACGCTCCTTTCCCCTGGGGATGTAAAAGGAGATCGCAAGGTCTGTCAAGAGACTATTGTAATCAGTCAGGATTCCATGACGCTAACAGGGAGGAGTTTCGAACTCTCTCCAGTTCACGATGATGACAGATTCAGTACTACGTGCACAACTGTAAGATGCGTTAAGAGGCTGGAGAAGATACGCATCAAATGCTCGAAGAGATCTAATAGGACCAATGATGGTCATTCCCTCTTCGCTTACCCTACAATGACCAAAGGCCACGGACCCGTAGGCCATTTTAGCCCTGTAATGAGTGGATAAACTTTCTCCACACAGATCAGACCTCCTCAGGTTGATCTGGGGCATCGAAGCGATAATAAGGCATCGAAACTATCGAGGATAAGGGATGTCTCATTTCATTAGGGAATGCTAGCCATCCCTTCCTTAAGGGAATGGCGCCTATCAGCAGCTCTTTTATATATGATGCGCAAGGTGACAGCGGATGCTATTCTCGGGTTCAACCCAATATAGTTGGAATGGTACACGGACGCAGACCCATTCCCTCCCAGAGGGGGACAAGTCCCCGAGCTGCAGATCGTTCTCTTCATCACGAGCGTTATCAAGATACTATCTCGTTATTTAGCCCCATACGAGGATCCTCTAATGGAGGTAACAGACATCATGTCTCTACAATAGAAGTGATGGACTTAGAATTCCTGTTCAGCCCATCAAATTTCCTCCGGAAGGCCCTCTACATGCTGAGACCCTTCCAGGGAAGAGGGGCTCTGTTGGCTCCCAGGAAGCCCAAGAACACCCCGTTCCCTGTAATGAAGGAACTGAGGCTGAGGCTAGTCCTAGTTATGCACCTAGGATTATCCAGGAGGTTCAGAAGTTTTCTGCCTTCGATTTATCACAGTACACCTGATCCCTTCATTTTACGAATTCCTTGCCCTTAACGGTTAGGAAAAAGACTGGGATCTTAAAGGCAAATAGAATTCCTAGAAGAATACAAGTCTAGTCAACGAGAAGACAATACGAGTCTTTTTGGGAAAACTAAATTGTTTTGTAAAGCAAAAGGGCCCGAAAGCAATATCATGATATTCTGCCTGTCCTTCTCTGTCCACCCCTATATTCAAGGTCTGGGGGCCAACAGCACGATGGCCTTTGAGAAGGAGGCAGTGTATCCTTGGATACTATGAGAATGCTAGTTCTTCGGCCTTGTCCCCATATAAACCCTTGAGTAAGCACCAAGGGTATGGCCGACTTTGCGAGAGAGGTCTCTTGATGGGATCTTTGGATCCATGGACCATTATCTCTGTGCAAGTCAGCCCCGACTAGACCTCTACTATATGCCCTTTAAATGGATCTAACGATTGAAATCTTTAATAAATTTCCGAAAACATGTGCAGGCTTAGGCCTGCAACGCCACTAAAGCCCATCTCATGGTCTTTGGACAAGGTCCTACATTATGCCTCACCTGTGAACAATGAGGATTGTTCCCTCAAGCATCTAACCTAAAAGGTTATTTTTTCAGTTCGCTATAGCCTCTGGGACTAGAGTTAAGTGGGAGAACTGCATCTCTTTTCTGATCTAACCTTTCTCATTAAAGACGTCCTACCCACTAAGAGGTGGGGCTCCTGCAGAATCTGCCCTCTGAAGGAAGATGTCTCTCTAGGTCTGCTAGAGCGTCTAAGGTCTATCTTCATAGAACTTCAGACTTCAGGAGGAACAGCTCTTTACAGGAGAAAACTTTGGATCAAACTATCCCTACAACTGAGGGCGAAGCTCACCTACCTTTTTCTTGGAGCGGATCCTGACAGTACCCCTGCAGATAAAAGATCCGAGGAAAGTTGCTTTATCACTGAACCTTTCAGTGTGTGGACTTCAGCCTCTTCGCTCACTTACTGAAAGGAGGTTGTCCAATATGTCTTACAGACACTATACTAAGCAAATCTATGGATTGAAGCATTATGTGGTGGCGGCAGGTGCTATTTTTGACCCTGTCGTCTAGTTCTGCGATGAACAGTAAATTGATTGGGACTATCAATTAAAAGGAGAAGGGGTCATCAATTTTCGTGTGACCTCCCTTTGAATAAGTGTTGCCAAGGTAACACTAAATCTGTTCAGAATCTCAGGTGTGAAATTATACGGATACCACTAGTGCCGTGTGTACATAGTACACAGTGTTGTTAGGCTATTTCATGTACAGAATTATAAAGAAAAGTCTTGTTAAAAGAGCTTTTCTTCAGTTTGAGAGTGGCACTCATCATTTTCCCCTTTCAAAAAGGGGAACATTAATTTCTGTGTATGTCTCTTGTATAATTTCGTTATCATGCTACATTCATTTAGGATGTAGTCACTTATTAGGAATAAATGTCTATTAAAATGCAGTTGCGTCCTAATTCGCCCAACAATTGCATGTTTAAAATACCAGAGTTCCTTAACTTACTCATGTAAGTATTTCTCATATCATTGTATGCTTACAATCAACGGATGAGGACACTGATATTGGTTCCGCAATATATACAATCCTTGAGACCGTATGTATTCTCAGTGTATACTTATGTTTGTTCATACAATATATGCTACCTTGAGGCCCTTTTCTAATGTCTAAAAATGACTCTTCCCTGCAGGGGGCAGGAAGCACTAACATTATTATGCTTAGTGATGATGACGGATAACGGTAACGTCATTTGTCTCAATTGGCCCTTTTGGCCGTAGAAATGTTGTCCCAAGGTTAAGGCACTGACAAAAAATCCACAGATACATTAATTCTCTGGTATGCTTCCATTAGGACGTCATGGCTTGAGCCCAAAAAACGGATTTTGAGCAAAGCGAAAAATCTATTTTTGGGTGAGATGGCCATGACGTCCTAATGGACCCACCCTTCTTTTCTATGAAAAGATGTTCACGGTCCCCCCCCCCCTGATCTACTGTATCTGTAGCACCTTGCTCAACGCTACAAGGAATGACCGCCAGAGGGAGTTGGCGCGGTTGTGATACGATTGTAGTAGGGAAACCAGGGTAATCTTTGTTGCGGTTACCCTTCTATTCTGCCTTGTATTCCCCCTCGAGGCGTAAAGGCTATTCGGGGTGCAGATTGCCATGGGGTGTGTCAAGAATATGTCCCCTGATGATATACGATACCCTTGAGAGTAATCTTAAAGGTACTCGCGCCAGAAGTTAGAATTCTGTGAAACCTTTGGTTTGATTCTCTGGGAATATCACTGTAGTCATATATACCCTTGGGAAGCTACTAAAGGAACCTTCCATTAGGACGTCATGGCCATCTCACCCAAAAATAGATTTTTCGCTTCGCTCAAAATCCGTTTTTGAAAAAGATTGCAAGTCTAAGACTGATGACAAATTCTGTGGGAAATGTTCAGAAAAACATTCCAACAAAGTATGTAATTCGCAGCAAGTTAAATAAACCAAATGACCACATAGTGAACTCAAGAAATTGCAAAGCTTATGATTTGGAATTGAAGAGAGTAGCAGAAAATATTGACCATGGATACTAAAGATGTCATAAACTGTGGCTATGTAAATACACAATCTGTTGGTAAAAAGCAATTCAAATGCAAGAACTGATAAATGAAAAATATTTGGACATATTAGCATTATCAGAAACTTGGTTAAATAATTTTGACAAGGCTGAGATCGCTGAAATGACCCCCTACACATACATGCCTTCTTTCATATTCCAAGAGAGGTCAGGTCTGGTGGGAGTGTCGGACTCTTCATTTATAGTAGGGTAACAAACTTTGAATATATAAGAATAAACTTTAAGCATAAGAACAAAAAAATATCCATTGTAAAAGTTTACAAACCTCCGAGAGCAAATACCAGTATCTTCTTTGAGGAATTCAGTGTACTCATTGAGATGAATATCATGGAAAAAATTAATTGGTTATTTGTGGAGACTTCAATCTTTGGATGGATGACGCATCAAATTTTGATGCTTCAGCATTTAGTGAGTTGTTGGAATCATATCAATTTTGGGAATAATGTTGACTGTGTCACTACTTTAACTGGGCATACGTTGTTCGTAGTTTTAAGTGATAGAATGAATAACATTGTATCTGATATAAATGTAGAAGAGAAATGCACTATCTGTCCAGTGCATAAACTTAATTACGTTTAGACTACCTCAACAGAAACACGCAGTGGTGAAGAAAATAAACTTTAGACATAAATCAAACTTCTCTCCTTTTGTACTTATTGAAGAAGTTACAAAGAAAATAAATTATGCCATCAGCATTCCCTGCAATCATGATAACCAATGTTTGTTGGGCACTGTGTATTGCCTGCCTTATGACCATATATAATAGGGTGAGTAAAAGTGAATATGATACCATACCATGTGTCCCCTGATAGAAAAATACTATAATTGTTAAAGACCGATCTCCTTGGTTTGATGGAGAGACCTTAGAGAAAAAAAGAGGGGGAAAAAGACATAAAGACAGGAAGTGGAATCAGTTAAAAACTGAAAATCCATGGGTAGAATACAAAACTGTAATGTGCCAAGATAATTACCTACTAAGAAGGAAAAAAAGCTAATATTATAAGAAAAAGATCTGCACAGCCACAAGAGACATAAATAAGTTATATCGTCTCTTAAATGGTATAATAGGAAATGTAAATAAAAAAAGGCTACCAGAGGGGTACAGTGACAAGGAACTGGCAAATAATTTTTCTAGTATTATTTAAAAGGGATTTTTGAGAAATATACCTAGGTCACTTGTAAATATTCAACATCAGATTAATGATACACCAGATACAGATGAAATTAACGAGATTCAATAACATAAAACAAGATGATATCAACAGAATTATCAAGAGAGCAAAGAAAACAAACTGTGCGATCGATCCAATGCCATGATCTGAAGTAACTGGAGAAAGAAACTTTTCTAGTCTAGCTGATATAATTATGAGAATAGTAAATACAGTACAAGCATTGATGAGTGCAAGTTTCCCAAATCTGAGAAAACGGCTATAGTCACACCGGTTCTGAAAATTGCTCTAGATTATCAGGAATTAAGCTCATAAAGACCTATTTTTAATCTATCCTTTATTTCAAAAGTTATAGAAAACATAATTCTTGAATAGTTAATTAGTCATTTAGAAGAAATAGAAGCTTTGCCAGAAAACCTGTCTGAGTACAGAAAATTATACTCTACTGAGACCGTCATCTATTCTGTTGTAAATGATATGCTGGAAATGATGGATGAAAATAAATGTGGTATTCTAATATTACTTGGTCTTCTTTTCATTAATTTGATGCTTCTTCCTTTATTTATTTGATGCTTCTTCCTTTATTTATTTGATGCTTCTTCCTTTATTTAGTGTTTCCTCAATCTTGGTCTGATTGTGTTTACGAGTATCTCGAATTGTTAGTTTATTTACTGTTTCGGAGAAAGAACTACACAACTAGGTTAAATTGTTGCTTGAAGGATCTTTACAATTTGATGTTAGAATTTCTTTTTTGTATCGAATCTGTTTACCCACGTGTTGTGGCGGGTTCTGTTAATAACCAGAAAGTTCTAAGCTGCTTGAACTAAGGTTTTTGTGTTGTTTACACGTCTTAGTGCGACTTTTGATACAATTGAGCATGAACTGCTACTAAATGATCTATGGTCCATCAGTATTAAAAATCAAGCTTTCGAATACCTAAGAGACTAATTGGTTAATAGAAATTTGTGTGCGCAAATTGGAAACTCTCATTCATCATATGAACCTTTAAACAGATGGGTACCTCAGGGGAGTGTTCTGGGCCCAATCTTATTCTGTATCTATACTATTGGTTTCTCAAAAATACTACAAAGGCATGGTGTGAAGTTCAAACTATTTTCTGATGATACACAATTTTACTTCTTCATAAATGATATAGATGACACTACTGAAACTCTAAACTGAATTCTTGAGTGTTAGGGAATGGATGACAACCAAACGACTAAAATTAAATGAAAATAAAACTGAGTTCATGGTAGTGGGAAAGAAAAACAGCCTAAGAAACTTGGGTGACAAATTTGGAAGTAATTTTTATTTTTTCTAGTATACAAACCTGGAGTTATTTATAGGGGTATACTTTCGGCGTAGCTGAAAGACGAGCCATGATAATTTTAGTGAGGGATAACTACCCCATCCGGTAGTTAGCAGGTGGGGGAAGACTGGCTACCCTGCTCACTCAAACCTCTCGGCTTTATGGCAGGACTTTTCGGGGGACAGGGTGGCGGCCCAATTTGTATAAATAGCTCCAGTTTGTATACTAGGAAAAATAAAAATTACTTCCAAATTTGTTATTTGTTCCGGATTAAATACAAACCCTCCGCTATTTATAGGGGTGACTTACTCTTAGGAGGGAGGAAGTCCTCAATAATTGGCCTTGGTCATGACCCGGGGTCCTATCTTTTTCAATCTGTGATCGATAGTAGAGGTAATTCTACCCTCGCTAAAATCAAGTGCCGATATGAGGTAATACACTGATAGCGGCCTGCAGAAGCTTGTATGTGAGTGGAACTAATAGTGTGGCTTGTCTTTAACCTAGGAACTTGAGTACAAACCTATTGTTCTTAAGACTTACCCAATACCCTCCCTCAAAAAGATATTGGGGACGTAACAAAGTATTATTCTATACTTAGGAGGCACAAGGAAAATGAGTCTTACCTGCAGCGAGGTGAGGTCAGCTATGCTGAGGTTTGCGGAGCTGTTTTCCCCAGAGGGGAGAAGGTGAAAGGAAAAAGGGAGCCAGTCATTCTTACTCATTCACCCCAGACTAACCCATGTACCCTCGGCCCTCAACCCTCTGCTACTTGTCCATCAAGGAGCATGAGGTGTTTAGACCATTTGTTGTGCAACCACCACAAGACCGATGGAAAAGGTCTCCATGTTCCTGTGGGTTACGTCTTTGCAGGTAGTGGGCCGTGAAGGTCAACTGACGCTTCCACATGCCCACTTAAAGTATCTGTGCCACAGTATCTTGAACGCCAGGGACGTAGCAACGCCACTGACGTTACAAGCTCTGGGTCCTAGGATGGAGGAGGATCTAGATTGAGAGCAAACTCAACAGCCTTCTGATCCCAGAGGGGAAGGAAATCCTTGTGATCCTCCTCTTGACCTTCCATGTGCTGGTCAACAGTACCGACACACGGGGGCGAGCTGGTGTCGTTCTTTCAAGGTAACACCACAGACTCCTCACTGGGTAAAACCCCAGTTGAAAGGGTCTTCGGTTACCGAACGAAGACTCTCAATCCAGAATGGGCTGTGCCCCAGGGTACAGCACACTCGGATTTTGAGTCTTGGAAATCAATTTAGGGACGTCACTGAGGATTACTTCTCTCCGTCTCCTAGTGTAGGAGACATCAGAAGATGGATCATACAACACACTAACTCTCTAGGTCAAAGCCCAAGTGAGTCTTCCATGTAAGGAAGCTATCTGCTGCCTGGCATATAGGTTGGTTGGGGGGGGGGGGGCTTCAGGGACTGGAGGACCCGAACCGCGTTCCAAGGATGAGGTTGAGATCTGACGGAGGACAAGTTATCTCAAAATTTTTATAAGTAAAGGTATCGAAGGGAGGGAGTCCCCTTCCACGACATCAGTCACAAAGGACCGAACACTTCGCCTAGAAGACTGACGCTGAAAAGTGTCTGATAGGCCTAGACATCTTTTCCGTAACTCTTTGCGATAGGCCTCTCTGAGAGAGGAGGTGTAGGACCATCCCAGGCGTGAAGTCGAAGCAAAGCTACGGCTTTAGAAAGTGCTAGCATGTGGCTGCTTAGAAGATCGTGTTGTGGAGGAAGATCCCTCGGAACTCCGTCGGGAGCTGCAGAAGGTCCGGGAACCATTCAGCATGATGCCATAGCGAAACTATTGGAGTCATTGATAAGATCTTGCTTATCCTGACTTGGATGAGGACTTCCTCACCGGACCGAATGGGGGAAAAAGTATACACCTCTAAGCTGCCCCACCGATCTTGGAATACATCTTGTTCGAGGGCCTGGTGTTCCGGGACTGGAGAACGGTCGAGTGAGAGCCTGAAGTTCAGGGCAGTTGCAAGCATAAGACTTTGTTGGAAACAAGATGATTCAAATACACTAGGAGCCCCCTATCTGAGTGGTCCTGTTCAGATTATCTGCAAGCACATTCCTGTACCAGGAATGATGCGAGCAGGTGGGGGCACCTAGCTGTCCTCTGTCCATCTGAGGCTTCCTACTGCTAGATGGTTCTCGAAGAGAGGTGAATGCTGGTACCTTTCTGAATCGAGCCAATGGACGAGGATGGAATGGTGCAGCATATGCTTCATCCAGTGGGGGGGAGAGGAGATTGCATAGCAATAAACACATCTCGAAGTGATGTCGAGACATGCAACTATTTGCACGTTTTTGCAATGAAGGGGAGGAGCCTGTCCTTCCTCCAACTGCCACCAATCTAGTGGGGGTTGGCCGAATAAGACCAATACCAAACGGTAAACCAGTTAATCAGTACAGCTTGTATTATAAAAGCGAATCTCCATAGAGATCGTCTTCCGCGCAGGAGACTGGACGGTAATTACCGAACACATCCAACCAACCCCAAAAAGAGATTGAGACGTATCATCAATCTATTGTTGGATGAGTAATAAGCATAAGTCTACTACGAAGTAGTAACACCAAACTGTGAGCATGACAAGCATACATGCGTAGTTAGACTTAAAGTCGTGTCCAGAACTTAGTTGGAGAGTGTTGAAAATGTTTGTAACAGAGATTCCTCCATCTTAGGAGGAAAACGTTCCTACTTCTCCGTCTCCGATTGGTAAAATAGCATTTGTATTGAATGTTTTCTACTATGGGACAGATATGCTTATTAGAAGTTTCTGGTCAGAGTCATTGTAGGAAACTAAAATTTCCAATCGGGAGAAAGGAAAAAGTGCCTAAAAGAAGGCAAAACGTAAATGCCGTATGTCTGGTTACAGGAAAGTAGCCAAGTAATTTACTGAATAACCTGATTTCAGTAAGGGATATAGTTATCAACTTCATAGAACGAGTTCTAATTAGCATAAAACTCACTTGCACGCATATGTACTTGCCCATCTACACTAGTGCATGCATAATCTCTACTTCCAGGAAACGTTTGCTACGAATCCGGTTGCGGGAATAATGTATGTGCGATGAATCGCAACATTATTACCCAAGGAATTTTTGATCGTTAACTAGCAGTAATAATTTTTTTGAATGAGAGCGCACATGTTCTCAAGCAAAATATACAGTTATAGAAGCGGTCATTTCTCCTTTGGTTTGCCCCTCCTCTTTATGGGAGGGGTTAGCCAAAAATGTCTGGTTCCCTGTGGGTGGGGTTTGAAACGTTCGTAAGCGTAATGAAAAGCTGCCCACACTGTTGCTATCATTCTAAAACGTAAGCTAACACTGCTCCTTCGGGACTAGTTGTTTGAGACAACCCTGTGAAGGTAGAATAAAAAGTCTCAGAAGCCTATCGTGTAAAACGGTAAGTCGTTGTACCTGAGGTAAAATGACGGGATGCGGCGGGCTCAATCAAATGGTAGAACCCGAGATTATGACAATAATCTCACGGTTTTGTCTTGGATAAAGCGCATGCTCCAGTAAGGCTTACAGCCTTTATGAAGTTTTAATAACACCCGTTGAAGTTCTGTAAAACTTCTCAGGAACGAGAGTCTCCCAAAAAGGGTGAAGTCTCATATGTGGAGCTACGCTTCAACAAGACCAGACATAGATTGCCATCGACCGCTTACCCGGAGTTGCCATCGAACGCTTTCTCGCTAGTGAGAAAACTACCGTCTAATTCAGGCAAGGCCTGCCAGGGGAAATGAACTGGAACTTTTCATTCCCTGCTAATTTCCATACCAGCAGTTGAGGGTTTCTCAATGATGAAAAAATATCACAAGGCGCCTGGTAACCCAACCACTCGAGTGGGAGGGTGGAGGAAAGATGAGGGTAGTTCGTTCAAAAGTAAAAGGATCGGTGCTGGCAAGACCAGCCTTGCTTACATAGTGATCAGCTGGGAGTGTAGAGTGACGTAACAAGTCGCTACGCTGGAAGATCCATCCCCCATCCTGTAGGGGGAAGGGAGGTTGACCATAGAGTTATCAAACAAATCCTGGATTGCGGGAATAGAGAGATTCGGCGCGACGAAAACCTAGAGGTTCTGAATTTATTTAGTGAATTCTTTTCTCACACCCCTAAGGAATCGTAAATCTATTTCGCGCAACGCTAAGGGATCGTTCTGACGAGAACCCGCAGGAACTCTGTCGCTGATTTCCGGTGGAATCTTCAGGAATCGTGTGAACCCACAGGGGTTCACGCGACCAGAAGCATGATCAGAACCCAAAGGAACTATGTCCTAGTTACCTACAGGGAGACGGAAACCCTTAGGCGGCAGGTATCCCTCAAAGTTTAAGAACCTCGGCAAGTTTCTCAACCCTCTTGCCTGAGAGAGGCTTCCCGGCAGGCAAGATCGGCACAGGCTTACCCTTAGGGATAGGCTCTAGGCGTAGTCGCGTGGGCAACTGCTGTCTCTGCAGTGATCGAGGCCCATGAGGCTGGAGAGACTGATGGGTGTCTCTCCTTGAAGGAGGGTTAGTCCTGCCACCAAAAAGGGAGACGTTACTTCGTCCGAGGACGAGGTAGCCACCGAAGAGAAGCAGGTTTGGTTCAGAAAGGATGTTAAACCGCGAGAACCCTCTCTTGACTGGGACGTAAGAACGTCAAGAGGCGACGCATGGAGAGCGTCGAGCGAAGCTGTTTTGTCATGTGATAAAGCGCGAGGAATAGTGGTGTCAAGAAGTGGGAATCCTGGGGGAGGGGGGAGTAACAGAGGATCGCGAACCATGATCGCGCTCACTGTCAGAACTTGCGCGGCTAGGAACCTCATCACTAACTCCTGTTGGGGTGCGCGCTTCTGAGAGTTCAACATAGTGTTGATCACGTGCGCCGAGATGGCCATGCACGCCGAGATGGTAGGTCACGCGTGCTGAGATGGTCATGCGCTTCAACATATAGCTGATTGCACGTGCCTAGATGGTAGCGCGCCTAGGATAGGTCACGTGTGCAGTGTTCTTTGCGCGCGTAAGATAGGTTGCGCGCGCAAATGCTCTGCGCAACGAGAATCCGAAAACTCTCTCGTAAGAGTAGAACTCTTGGTGACTAGGTTCACGAGAACCAAAAGGTTCAGCATGATCACGTGAACCCCTAGAGGTCGCGCACTTAGTTGATAACTCCTTGCTACGATAACCCAGAGGTTCAAAGTAGCGCAGGTCGAGTGAGCACGCAACACAAGAGTCCGAAAACTCTGTCATAAGAGCAAGACTCTTCATGCCGAGGGTCACAAGAACCCGAAGGTTCAACGTGTTCTGTGTTGCGAGAACCCAAAGGTTCAGCGTGTTCTGTGTTGCGAGGCACCGAAGGATCAGCGCAACAAGAAACTGAAGTTCCTCTGTCACGAGACACCGAAGTGACAGTGTAACTAAAGGTACAAGAACCAGAAGGTTCAGCGTAGAGTTCGGCACAAGACCCTACAGGCTCAGCGATACCGATGTTACGAGCGTAAACTGTGTTGCGAGACCCCGAAGGTTCACCCCAAAGGGAAACCGAAGTTTCCCTGTCACGAGACACGGAAGTGTCAGCGTGACTAAAGGCACAAGAGCCCGAAGGTTCGGGGTAACCAGTGTTGCAAGACCCCGAAGGGTACCGCAACAGGAAACAAAAGTTTCCTCGTCATGAGACACCGAAGGGTCAGCGTGACTAATGGTACGGAAGCCTCTGTCCCTATATCTAGTAATGTTAGTGACCTAGGTATATCTCTTTGTAGGGGTTTGCGGACTGTGGCTAGAGGTAGCACCCGATCTGCCTAATGTCCGAATGCCGACCACACCCCAACGTTCACTACACAAAAAATATACAACGGTGGAATACCCAAAAATCTAGGTAACAGGTCAAAAGAATGGAGCACTGGGCACCACCCCTTGATTTATACTGGGCAAAGGGACCCAGCTAGAACCTTACTTCCTTTTATTTATCCTGCCTTGAGCTTGCTGAATAAATACGTAAGATAACCGTTGATTCGTTTCTGGGAAAAATGAGCAGTATACAGTATGTGAATAGCTCTATCTTCTTTAGGTAAGATGGTTTCAAACTTATGTAAAATTATATTTTCATAATAAAATAAATTTTTGAACATACTTACCTGGTAGTTTTATATATATAGCTTAGTCCCTGATGTCACGGCAGAATTTCAAAACTCGCGGCAATCGCCGATTAGGTAGCCAGGTTTACCACCTGTGCATCCTCTACCCAGGTACCTGGAATCATTCCAACTATTCCTCAGATCTTCCATGCCCTTGGTCTCTAGAGGGGAGGAGGGTGGGAATTAAATTATATATAACTACCAGGTAAGTATGTTCAAAAATTTATTTTATTATGAAAATATCATTTTTAAACATCTGACTTGACTGGTAGTTATATATATAGCTGATTGACACCTTTGGTGGAGGGTCAGAGACAGCCAACATTGTTGGAATTTACCTAAGAGTTAATAAACAAGCTTAAGGGTTCGTACCTGTTAAGGAAGCCGACTTCAATGAACTCCTGCCTCATTATGTCCGCTTTCCTTAAGAGATCCAGCGATCCACCCAGGGGGCTGAAGACCTCTAGGAGCTGTCAAACTGGTGTATAACCTCTATGTGACAGGACCTCCTCCAATACCCTTGTTCCGGGTGCTCCCAAGAAACAAACTGACCACCTGACTGCAAATCAAAGATTGTGGAAGACAGCGTCCAATCTCTACAAACAACCATAGAAAAAAAACAGTTCCAAGAGAAGAAAAAGGGATTTTGACGAAGGAAAAATCTATTTCTGGGGAGAGACCTGTGACGCCCTGTGAAAAAGTCCTTCTTTCTACTTTTTCTGATATAAATCTTCCAAATATACCAGAGAAAATTAAAAGCATGGAATGCAGAGGTTACTACCCTCGCACAAGCACTTCGTGAGTGTCGTGTATACATCAGGGGCGTGTGAAAACCACTATTCACAGGCTGTCTTCCATTTAGATAACTCCTCCATCAAAGGGAAGGGCCGTAACAAAGACCCCAGAAACCACACTTGGGCCACGCCACGTCACCCACACGAACGCCTACTAGGTCATCCTTCTGCAAGAACATATGGCTTGGCAAGGAAAGGGTGGGTCCGTACAAAAATAACCGGGAAGGGTTTCACCGGGCGTCACAGGTCTCTCCCCAGAAATAGATTTTTCCTTCGTCAAAATCCCTTTTCTGGGTCGACCTGTGACGGCCGGTGAAAATGTACCAGAGAATGCCTTCCAAGCCCAATAAAGTAATAACATAATGAGGAGAATACAATCACCATGTAGGACAACAATATAATATGATAATGTAAGTAAACGTCCAATTACCAACTAGTCAAATGACATAGGGAACGTAAGGCTAAAAAATTATGACGACAAGGAATCAACCGAGTGTCGAATCGCAGAAGGCATCAAACCTTACATGTCTAAGCATATCTAAACATTAAAGGAACGGTAACTACAATAACAGTTAAACCATAGGAATTAAACATGGCAAATATCATAGGGCTAACGAACTACCCAGGAGAGTGGCGACGTGGTGTGAGTGGCGGATAGGAGGGAGAAGAGAAGAGATGCAAGAAAGGAAGAAGAGATTAATGGGGAGGGATAAGGCTCCCCGCTGCTATCGTCGGGTATTTAAGGGCCTGTAAGATCTTTAGATAGTGGCGTTTGACAACCATAGGGGATTTCCAACCCGTATATTTTTTAAAATCACCAAAGTCCCTGTTCTGGAAGTAATTGTTGGAGGTATCTACTGTCCGTATATCATGAGCCTGGGGAAATGATTCCGGATTAGTATGTTTAATGAAGTAGAGGATTTGTTGCCTGATACCGTGAATGGAAATAGTATCTCCTTATTCCCTGATAACCAAGGGGCCAGACGAGCGGGTGGCAGTTCTAGCTAAAAAGGCCTTGCGAGTAGTGACTGTACACAGAGAAAAGATCCTGGGGAAGAAGAATAATCTTCCGAGGGGAGCACCTATTTTGCGGATCCTCATTTTTTAGCTAGGAAAGCTTTGTCTGGAGAAAGGAGTACTTCGGCTGAAGGGAGGAAATCTATGTTTTCTGGGTTTCGTGAGAGAGCTGCTAGTTCTGATGTTCCATCACCTGAGGCCAAACCCGTTAGAAATAAAGTCTTCCTAAGAAGAGTGATATAAGAGCAGGATTCATTGTCCGTGTCCGTCGCAAGTTTGAGGACACCGTTCAGAGACCAAGAGTCCTTTTGTGGCCGAACCGAAGGTCAAAGCCTAGCACATGTTTTTGGAATTGATGAGAAATAGGAATCAGCTAGGTTAATGTTGAACCCAACAAGGAAGATCTTCTTCAAAGCTGACTTGATGGTGGTTAAAGTGCTAACTATTAGGCCTTTGTCAAATAGGAACCTCAAGAAAGAGATGGCTAAATTCGGGGACATACGAGTATGGTCTGAACTCTTAGGGAATCTGCTAGTTGTTAATGGCCGAATCATATTGGCGAATTGTTGAGTCCCTTTTGTCCGATTCGATGAAGAGATCGTTTTCCAGTTCAATGTTCGCATCTCTACGAGCTGCAATCTTCCTGTAGTCCACAAAGTTAGAGTTTTGGCTATCCTTGAGTAATCTGACACAGTGAGTTTGGATTACTTGGGTCAGTTTGAGGAATGTGATCTGGATGGGACGGAGTTTCAACTCGAGGAGGAGAGGAAACCAACTGTTCTTGGCCAGTGAGGTGGTACTAAAGCCACTGCGCCCCGGAAGGAGCGTAGTTTGTGCAAAAGTTTCTTTAGAAGATTCACTGGGGGAAATAGGGAAATCTTCTTCTAATGGTTCCAACCCCGGGGTAATCCGTCCATGGCATAAGCCTGAGGGTCCATGGTTGGGGTCTCATAACAAGGAAGTTTATGATTCATCTGAGTTGCGAATAGATCTACCTGGAGGCCCGGAACCAGCCTGAGTATCCACCGGAATGAAATTATGTCTAGAGACCATTCTGACTCCAGTGGTTTCGTCCTGGATAGTGAGTCCGCTCTCACATTCTGGACTCCCGCTAGGTGAGTTGCTGACAGGAACCAGTTCTTTTCTGTTGCCCAGGCGAAGATAGTGACCAGGATCTGATTCAGGTTGGGTGACTTGGATCCTCCCCTGTTGACGTAGTGTACTACGTCTGTGCTGTCTGACACTACTCTGATGTGGGTCGACCTCGGAGGAGAGTCTCTCTTCAGGGTCAAGAACACTGCCATGGCTTCAAGAACATTGATATGGGACTGTTTCATGGCGGGTGACCAAGAGCCCTGAAACATCTGATGTTCGGAGTAATCCCCCCATCCACTTAGAGACGCGGCTGTATGGAATGTCACTTGTGGAGGTGGGAATTGTAGAGGAACCGATTTGGAGAGGTTCTTCGGTTCGGACTATGGACGTAGTCTCATTTTCAAGACAGAGGGGATCTTTGAGACCTTGTCTCTTATAGGTACTGTAGCTCTCTTTCTCCAAACTCGATTGATGTCTTTGAGTTTGGCTTTTAATAGGAGATCTGTTACTGAAGTGAATTGGAGAAGGCCGAGGATACTTTCTAAGGCTCTTCTGGACACTTGTTTGTGTTTGAGAAAATTCTTGATCTTGGAAACTATTCCTCTTACCTTTTGGAAGAGAGAGACAATGTGTGCTTCGAAAGGTCCCACTGAATGGCTAACCATTCTAAGTGGCCTGATGGTTGCAGGCGAGACTTTTGGAGATTGACCCGAAATCACAGGTTGTCGAGAAATCGAAGTACTTCCTTCGTAGCTCTGTTGCCTTCTATGGCCGACCGGGCCCAAATGAGCCAACCGTCCAGATAAGCAATGATCTGTATCTCTTGGTTCCTGAGTTGTTCTAACACTGTCTCTCCCAGTTTCGTGAATATCCTGGGATCAATGTTGAGGCCGAAGGGCATGTCTAGAACGCAAAGGCTTTCCTGCCTAGGCGGAAACCCAGATAAGAAGAGAAGTTCCGAGCTATAGGCGCAAGATAATAGTCGTCGGTAAGATCGACAGAGGGGGTGACGGCCCCACGGGGATGTACGGTCCGTACCTGAGAGATAGTCAACATCCGGAACTTGTCGCAGCGAATGTAAGAGTTTAGCTTGACAAGTCCAGGTCCACTCTCAATGCCGACAAGCCTTTCTTCGGAATTGTGAACAGGCGGCTTGGAACTTCGGTGATCGATCCCGTTTGATTGCTTTCTTCTTGAGTAACTCTGTGGTGTACTCTTTCAGGATGGGAGTGGATTTCTGGGAGAAGGTCACTGGTGGAGGAGGAGGACCTTGTGGCCATTTCCACCTCAAACCTTTAGAGATTATGCTATGAGACCACGGACCGAAGGTCCAATGGTCTCGAAAGTGGTAAAGTCTCCCCCCTACCGGGACCACCTCGTTGTGAGGGAGTGAATCTAGGTCCTTTCCTTCCCCGAGCCCCCTTTTTCCTAGGTTCGCCTCGATGGCGGAACTGTCTTCTACTCCTGTAGCTTCCTCTCTGGTGTCCACGAAAGGAGCCTGAGGGTTCGGAGCTAGGGCTGCATGCAGGCGAGGACATCCCAACGGGGTTGGGCTGTGTACCTGGGGAATCAGTGAGGTAGACCACCTGATGAGGGGGATTCGGATGCATAGACGTCGAATCAGAGGAAGACTGTGATGACGAGTGGGTAACCGACTATCGATTCCTGTCTGATAGAGTCCTCAGACAGAACGTATTTCCCACAACTAACCCGATCAGACCACCAAACGTGTAGGTCGAATTGGAAGGGCAGAGATTGGTTCTTCCTGAATAACCGAAACAAAGCCTCAGTGGGATAAATCGAGGCTAGGGTCTCCTCGAGGTGGTGTCCGGCTCTTTAAGAGCCGGTATGGCCGAACCTTCTTTGTCAGTTTGAATAGTAAGACCTGTCCATTTATCCATAATAGACAAGGCAACAATGAGAGCGGCTGTAGATATGTCGTATTCCCCATTGTGTGGGGTGAGCTTTGAATTATCGTACCCCCCAGACCGACAACATCCTGGTTCAGACAGATCGGGCTTGCCCTTTAGGAAATAATACCGTTACCTTCGGTACCTTGTCTAACCTAACCAAGGCATGCTCTTTCAATCGAACGAATCCGTTGAATGGGAATTCTAGTACCTGAGAGTAAATTCTAGGTCCCCCAGAGGGAGGACGTCTATGCCATCCAGAGTTATGGTACCATCTATATATGGAACATGTAAGGCAAATATCTATGCGTTGTTTTTATCGAAGGAGGTTACTTCGATACGCCTGGGGCTGTAGGGGGAGTCATCCGAGTTCCTGAACGGATCCGACTCACCACCATATCTTTGAGCTCCGTCATAGCCCCTTGGCTTTCCCTAGAATGTGTTGCTTTTAGCAGTCACGGTTTTATGCAAGGTAACATGAACATCAGGTTCCTTTAAGGGTCCTAGGTCGGTGACGCAGGTAATTGCAAAGCTGAAGGCTCAATACTCATCCCCACCTACCTGGCCGTCCATGGGGTCGACGTCCAACCTTAGAGAGGACACTCCGAGGAGATAGGGACCTCTAGATGGAGCATTCCTTCCAAACCTTGATACCCAAGGGCAGAGAGCCTCTCTTGCAGGCCGGAGAGATTTATCATCATCCTGAAAGAAGTGAGGGGATTAGTGATGAAGGAGAAGACCGTTCTCCTCAATAAGCAATGCATACATTAAACCGGATCAAATCATCGCCAAAGGATACCAAAAGGAAACATATTATAACCAACTTACATCATGGGTCCGGAGTAGCGAGGACATCTCGTAGCAGAACGCGCATGACTCCGGGAACCATACCATGTAGGCGGACCTTCTGTAAAAGAAAGGGGACATAAGTCTGGATGTTCCTTGAAACTTTGGTTAGCGATCCTATTCACAGGCTGGGATCAGCCGTATAACTCATAAAAAGCAATTTTAAAGAAAAGTCATTTAATTTACTATCTTTGGGGTATAGTGCGACACTTGTATTCATGAAATGCGACACTGTTGGCGCATGCGCCATAGGTTGGCCACCCCTGACTCAGACGTTCAGAACCGGGGCTAACATTATTTTACCGATGAGGTTTATAGTTACATGTTATGTGGTTACTGGATATTAGTATTCTATTGATTCATCTGTTCACTGACCAGAGTCTCAAGGAACAGTAGATAGCCTGTCATGGCATGGTTGGTCTCGACCTGGCCCCTCACTAGAAGGTTATGGGAATGTAGTGGTAGATCCTTCCCCCACTACTGCACTCGCTGCTACGAATGGTCCCAGGGTGTAGCAGTCCTCGTAAAGAGTCTGAACTTGTTTCAGATACTGTGAGGCAAACACAAATTTGCTCCTCCAGAATGTCGTGTCCATGATACTCTGCAAGAACCTATTCTGTTTGAAGGCTACACAGGTTGCTACAGCTCTAACCTCATGTGCCTTGACCTTCAAAAGCTTGAGGTCCGCCTCACTACAATGTGAATGAGCTCCCCTTATTAAGAACCTGATGAAGGATAGCACATTCTTAGACATTTGTAGCGAAGGCTTTTTGACTGAGCACCAACGTGCTTCTGACTTACCCCGTAAATTCTTCGTTCTTTCCAGTAGAACTTCAGGACTCTTACTGGACACAGGACCTTCTCTAACTCTTCTCCAACCAAATCCGAAAGGTTCGGAATCTCAAAAGCCTTGGGCCAGGGTTGTGAAGGGCATTCGTTCTTAGCAAGAAAACCTAGCTGTAAGGAGCAGATAGCCTTGTTATCTCTAAAGCCTACATTTTTGTTGAAGGCATGAATTTCACTGACCCTTTTTGCTGTCGCCAAACTGACTAAAAAGAGTGTCTTCATGGTGAGGTCCTTTAACAAGGCTGAATGTAAAGGTTCAAATCTGCTACTCATTAGGAACTTCAGGACTGTCTAGATTCCAAGCTGGAGATTCCTGATGTCCTTCCTTAGTAGTTTCAAAGGATTTGAGAAGGTCCTGGAGATCTTTACTACTGGACAAATCCAAATTCCTATGTCTGAAGATGGCCGCTAAAATGCTCCTGTATCCCTTGATGGTTGAGTTCGAAAAATTACGCCTCCTTCTAAGGTACAGGAGGAAGTCAGCTATCTGAGTCATAGAGGTACTGGAAGAGGAAACAGAGTTGTCTCTGGACCATTCTCTAAAAACCTCCCACTTGGATTGGTAAACCTTGACGGTAGAAGATCTCCTTGCTCTCGCAATCGCACTAGCTGCTTCCTTCGAAAAACCTCTAGCTCTCGTGAGTTTTTCGATAGTCTGAAGGCAGTTAGATGTAGAGCTTGGAGGTTTTGATGGTACCTTTCAAAGTGGGGTTGTTTGAGTAGATCTACTCTCAAAGGGAGGCTTCTCGGTGTGTCCACCATCCATTCCAGTACTTCTGTGAACCACTCTCTTGTGGGCCAAAAGCGGGCCACTAGTCATTCTAGTGCCCTCGTGCGACACAAATTTTTTAATCATTTTGTGCACAGTCTTGAATGGTGGAAAAGCGTACACATCTAGGTGGGACCAGTTCATGAGGAAAGCGTCGATGTGAACTGCTTCGGGATCTGGCTCTGGGGAACAGTAAGTCTCCATCCTCTTCGTCTTCGTAGTTCCAAACAGGTCTATGCAAGGACGACCCCACGTCTGCCACAGGTTCTTGCAGACTTCCTGATGAAGTGTCCATTCTGTAGACAAGACTTGACCCTTTCTGCTCAGACTGTCTGCCATCATGTTCTTTCCACTTGAATAAATCTTGTGACTAGGGTTACATTCCTTTCTCTTGACCAGTAAGGGAGCTCTCTCGCAGTCTTGTAAAGAGACCTCGAGTGGGTTCCGCCTTGCTTGTCTATGTAGGCCAATGCCGTAGTATTGTCGGAGTTGACCTGTACCAATCTGTTCAGAACTGACTCTTCAAATCCTTTGAGGGCTAACAGGACTGCCAACAGCTCCTTCTGATTTATGTGGAGGGTCTCCTGTTCTTTTGTCCGAGAACCCGAGATCTCCAACTCTCCCAGTGTTGCTCCCCGTCCCGAGTCCGAGGTGTCTGAACACAACACAAGGTCTGGGTTCCTCTGTTCCAGAGAAAGACCCTCTTGAAGCTTGACGGGGTCGTTCCACCACTGAAGGCATCGCTTTGTGGATTCTGAAATGGGAATACACTTTGTCTCCAGCTCCATTCCCTTGTTCCAATGTAGATTGAGGTGGAACTGAAGAGGGCGAAGATTCAGTCTTCCCAGGGAGACAAACTGCTCCAACGAGGAAAGGGTCCCCAGTAGGCTCATCCATTCCCTCGCAGAACACTTTCGCTTTCCTATAAAGCTTTGAAGTTTCACCAGGGCTTGTTCTGTCCTTGAGGCAGATGGAAAAGCCCAAAATGCTCGACTACGAATCTCCATCCCCAAGTACAGAATCTCTTGGGATGGTGTCAGTTGCGACTTGTCCCTGTTTATCAGAAGACCCAGTTCCTCTGATAAATTCAACATCTGCAGATCCTCCAGGCAGCGATCGTAGGAATGAGCTCTGAGGAGCATGTCGTCAAGATACAGAGAGGCTCTGACAGCTCTTGAATGCAGCATTCCTGCTACATTTATTGGTGTGCTACTGTCTTAAGCACACATTTGAGTATGAGTTGTTTTCAGATGTATTTAAATGGTTTACTGAACACATCTTAGTGGTTTTTTAAGTTTTATTGTGAATAAACAACTGAGTTAAACATCTCCATCACTGGAGGAAGCTGTGTTGGTCCACATGACCAATTCTGGTGAAGTTTAGATATGAACTGAATAAATTACCGATATCCCAAATATCGTATACTTGCTTTAATTTAGCTAAGTGACGGAATCGGAAGACACCTGCATCCGGTGACGTCACAAACTTTCACACGAAGAGACAATGTGTTGACATTAAGAAAGAATGGCAACTCAGCATCTTACATCCTGCTTACAATTTGAGTGACCATAGCAAATCTCACGGTTAGCTCTTCCAACCAACATGACATATTACGTCATTTGTTTTAAACATGTAATATTACTATTCTAACTATTACATAAGCTCGGCCAGCTATCTCAATTTTTTTACAAAAATTTAACAACAAGCCGAAACATGGTTATTAGGTGTGACTGGACATACGTATTATTCATTGTTTAACATTAGCTATATCCAACTGAGGACGAATGTCCAAATAGGCACATCAAAAAATAATAACAATAATGCATACAAAAAAGATATTACCAAAGCAAAAAGAAAAATGCATGATAAAACCAAGATCATATATATGGTACATTGCTAGCAAATGATTACATGGTACCAAAAAACAAAATAAATTCTGACTTACAAATGATTCGGTAACTTGATAAAGAATAATTGTTACCTTTGTCAGAAACAAGATACTCAATTTTTAGTGCACAAATACGAATTCCTGGTACGTACACGTACCACGGTTTCGTACATATATATGTATATTTATATATAGGGCTGATACATTTTATTAGATGCCCATAGATTCTGTTATATATCTTATATTTTTTTTTTTTTTCTCTTTTCTTTTTTAACATTCCGGCTTATATATTTTTATTAGATGCCGAGAGAAAAAAATGATTTATATCCTTTTTTATTTTATTTATTTTTTTAAATGTTATTTTAAATGTATTTTTAACAATGCAAATGTAGAGAATTTCTTTAATTACATATTACTAGCGTACTAATCAGCTTTTCATACAAACATCATCCTGACAAATTACTCCCTTAGCGAATGAGGTGGCCACTCATACAGCTTTGAATTGGATCAGGTAGGGGGTATTGTCAGGGCTATTCAACTCGTTCCTTTGTAGCTGCTTGCTGTGCCGTAACCTACGCCAAACAAGGATGTTCACGGCGATAAAAATTATCACTGTTACACAAAAACTAGCCAGTAATATAGGGTGAAGAATCTCTTTGTAAGTCGGTGACAGGTGGTCCTTTTCGGTAAGTTTCATCAAGCGCTTTGCCACACTTCCGTTGTAGGGGAGAGGAAGTGCGGGCATTGTAGAGGTCCACGTGAAGTTCGCGAAGTAAGCTCGTTCTCTGATGATTGTCCGTAGGCCAGTCACCATGGAATTCGGGGAAGTCCCGATACAGCCATCTGCTGCGACGAAGATGTTGTTGAAGGATGTGGATCCGTCAGGGCATGATACATTGAAGCCGTCCTTGTCGTATCGTATCCACGAGCCATTATTTAGTCTGCAATTGAATTCTTTATTGTCAAAGGGATAAAGCTTATCCAGACAATTTTCACTTGTATGGGAGAGAGCACCGTCTAGCACTATACCTAACTCGCATGAATCCATCAAGTTTTTACGGAATTCAAATGAGTCAGCTGTACATATTTTTCTATCCATTGCGTCTGAACAGTGAGTTAATTGATTTAAGTCTTTAATGACCGTATATGTTTCCTTGTCTGGGGAAATCAATACGTGTCCTGTCAAACTGGATATTACTGGATTTGAGTGATTCGTCATGAAAGTCGGAAATGGTGATATCCTGTAAGATTGCCAGGCATCAGAAGAATCAAAGGGAATTGTAATCCTAATCTTGTTATTATCTACGTTTACTGTAATTAGGCTGTAATAAAATTCTAACCTATGTTCGTCTAACAAAGGAACATAGCCTAGTTTATCCCTTCCGTTCTCCAGAACTAATTTTAAGTAACGTATAGGCAACAAATGGGGCGACAATACACCTTTAGTTGCTAACGTGATAGCTTCTACATAATCCTTGGATTTCTCAATGAAATGTGCAATTCTGTTATGTATGTGATCTATCTTTGAATCATAATACGTTAATGTTGCTAACAAATCCTGTACTTCCATAATCTGAATGATATTATCTGAATGTTCATTTAACAAATCCATAATTTTATTGATTGAAGCTAACTGATCCCTTAGTTCTGACATAATCAATTCATCTTTATGAGTCAAGAACTCAATTTTCTTATTTTGATTACTAATTTTAAGACGATTGGAAAGTCCTAAACCTAAACTTGCAACAGACCCAAAGATGCTTAATGCAGCATAAATGAACGGATTCCGTCTTTCTTTTTGTTCGTGTCCTACAGTCCACATCAAAAGGTCATAAGCCAAAGATCCTGTCTCTCCAGTCTTATTTTTCAAGTCATCAGATAGCATCTCTGCAACTTTTAATGTTGATCCAAGCAAACTCTTAGTAGTCAAATGAAAATGTCTCCTATGCAACTCATCCAATGATGCAGAAAACCTTGAAATGGCGGTTCTTAAGCTAGTGACATCATTCTCTTGAAGAAAAATTGCTTGCATATGCACTTCGACAATTACGTTGGTTGATGTAATAAAAATGTCTTCTTGTCTTTCAACTATATTGCCATATTTAAAATATATATTCTTAGTCTTAGAACTCATCCCATACGAAAAAAATGTCTGAGCGAACAATATCACTCCCAACAACAAAAAATTCATCTTGGAAACCTGTAACGAGAAAAAACATATGTAATTACTCCTGTATTAAAAAGAAAACTTTTAGTCACAAAAATTAAAATTTTTCCTCACTTCTTTTTAATTTCTTATGTGAGACAATGGTACTATTCTCTCATCCGTGGGTTGGGCTACGTTTTGAATTCTAAACCTATTGGCCGTTAATGTTTCCAAAATGTTAAATGGGCCTTCAAACTTAGGTGTTAGTTTATAGTTGAGCCCTTTTCTGACATTGATTTGAATATAGATGTTATCACCCACGGTATATGTTTTAGTTGGTTTCGCTATTTTATCATGATTCCTTTTCATTATGATTTGTGATTCTTCTAAATTCTTTCGAAGGATATCATATCGACTTATGCTTGCATTTATACATTCTTTTAAAGGATTTGATAGATTAGTTGTAGGCGTTAATACATGGAAAGGTGTTCTAACTGGGGTACCATACAATGCTTCATGCGGTGACATTTTAATTGATATATGATATGAATGATTCAGAGTACTCAGTGCCGCCGGTATTGCAATATCCCAGTTGGGGTCTGATCCCCCTAGTGTTACCCTTAATATATTTAATATCTTCCTATTTGCTCTTTCCACTAGCCCATTCGACTCTGGGTGATATATCATGGTATTGATCTTCTTTATGTTGAGGAATTCACACAATGAGGTAAGAAAGTGATTATTAAATTCACCACCCGAGTCTGAGATTATCATGTGTGGAATTCCATGTTTACAAATGTAACACTCGTAAAACTTCCTAGCGCATTCAATCGCAGTTTTAGTTTTAAGCGCTATTAGTTCTGTATATCGAGTTAAAGCATCTATAATTACTAAGAGGTGCTTATTTCCTCTGTCTGACTCGTAAAATCCTGTTAACAAATCTAAATGTATTCTTTCAAAGGGTTGATTGGGAACAGGATAAGCTCCTAGGCTGACAGGTGTTTTCGTATGCCCTTTGTTTTCCTGACATGTGCGACAATTAGCTATGTGTCTTTTTATATCTGTAAGCATTGTATGCCAATAAAACAATGATTTGGCTTTCTGTGACATTAATGAGAACCCAGGGTGTCCATGTAATGGATTTGAATGCAACCAATTCAGGACAGTGGAAACAAGTGAGTTTGGTACTACTACCTGGTCGTTAGTTACATGTGGTGTATTGCGGGTTTTCCTTGTCACAGTCCTACACAGAATATTATCTTTGATTACATAATTCTGCTGCTTATACTTTATATATTCTTTTTCTTTATGATTGCCTTTCAAAGCATTTATAATTGTTTCTATTTTCTGATCTTTTCTTTGCTCAGTCTGTAACAATTCAGCACTCCAGCCTAAATCTTCTTGTTCAGATATTGTTTTTACAATAGGCATGGATGTTGATATATCTATTAATTCAGCTAAAGACTCCGTACAAGATGACACGGGGTTGCGTGATAATGCATCCGCAATGATATTTGCTTTCCCAGGTAAATACCCGATTCTTGCGCCAAAATCTTGAATGATTAAATGCCACCGAGTTCGTTTAGGGCTGTGATTGAAGCCTTTAAAGAACTCTGTTAGTGGTTTATGGTCAGTAAGAACCTTAACGGGATAACCGTAAATTATGAACTTAAAATGCACTAGCGAATTAACAATAGCTAGTCCTTCCTTGTCTATTACTGCATACTTACTTTCGGAAGTTCTCAATTTTCGAGAATAGAAAGCTATCGGGAAAAACTGTTTATCATATTGCTGAAGCAATACCCCTCCTACTCCTAAGTCTGAGGCGTCTGTTGCAATGAAGAATTCCTTACCGAAGTCAGGAAATTTTAAGATAGGAGAACTACACAGTTCATCTTTCAAAGTATTAAACGCCTGTTGATGTTGCTCAGACCATATGAAATCTACGCCCTTCTTCGTAAGATCAGTTAAAGGAGCGGCTATTATTGAATAGTTGCGTATAAAACGCCTGTAATATCCACTACAACCCAGAAATTGCTGTATTCCCTTGACATTAGTAGGTATGGGAAAATTACGTATAGCCGACACCTTATCATGGACTACTTTAAGACCTTGGCTTGACACCATGAAACCCAAATATATTAATTCTGTTTTGAAAAATTCACACTTACTAATCTTTACCCTTAAGTTATGTTGTCTTAATCTCTGTAGTACTAGTTCTAACTTACGTAGATGTTCCTCTAAGGTGTTGGAAAAGATTACAAGATCATCCATATAGGCATGCAATATATCCCCTAACAAGTCTCCAAACACTATGTTAATCATTCTTGTAAATGTTATAGGAGCACAACATAAACCAAAAGGCATCCGTAAAAATTCATAATGTCCCCTGGCTGTGCTGAAGGCTGTGTATGGGATACTATCTTCTTCTAATGATATCTGGTGAAAGCCTTTAAGTAAGTCCAAACTGGTAAAATATTTGTTCTGACCTAACAAAGACAAAATATCGTCAGTACATGGCACTGGGAATCGATCAGGGATCGTTTCCTCGTTTAGACGACGAAAGTCGACGCAGATACGCCATGTTCGATCTTTTTTCGGTACAACTATTAAAGGAAAATTATAAGGGCTATTTGATTTTCTAATGACTCCTTCCTCTAACATTTTACCTACTTCATCATTTATTTCATTCTGGAATTTCATAGGGAGTCTGTACGAGGGTACATATATAATTTTCTGTTTGTCTTTTAACCTTATTTGATGCTCGATCACATCTGTTTTTCCTAAGGATCCATCCGTAGTGGAAAAGACATCTGTATATTTATTTAAAAGTTCAAAAATTTTCTGCTGAATTTCTTCGTCTTGAATGTCCTTACTGATTTTATTTTTAATAGATCGTAAAAGGGATTCATCCGCAACTGATTGAGAGTGATTGATTTCAGCAACGGTAAGAATACGATGTTTATAAACTTCTACATCCAAGATATGTTGATTTTTGTGAATTACTAAAGTGTTATTTAAATGATTACAGACTTCGATATTACATTGCTGATGTGAGCCTACTGTATAAATAGCTTGTGTGACAGACAATCCGTTGGTTTTCAAAGTATCGGAAAGGATTAATATTTCAGATCCCGGTAGTGTTTTCTTTATTTGCACTATTAAATTCGAAGGTATGTTTGGTTCGATATATTGCGTGCAAGATGATATTACGGGTGAACGAGAATTCTGCTGGGTCGCGTATATTATTTCTTTATTAGTGAGACAAGTTATTGGTTCTTCAACGTACGTTACGGTTACATTTGTCGTCTCCTTTTTATCCAAAACTGACTTTAAAGTATTAGAAGACTTATAGAATTTCCCTTTGATATACACGCCGTGCTTTGCAGGAGCTAAGATAATGTTTTGATTTCCCATAGATGGGTATCCTATAATTACAGCTGGATACATACTAATGTTTTTCACAACAACAAATGTATCGGCAAACGTGCGATTACCGACTCTGAACTGAATATGAGTTATGCCTGTGACGTTCAATTCATTATTTCCTATACCTGAAAGTCTGATTCCTGATTTTTCAATCAGAAAGTTCGAAAACAACAAATGATGCGTCTTCAAATCCATAATATTACGTGGACTACCAGAGTCAAAAAATAACGTAAAGGATTTGTGTTCTAAATTTACAGCATATAAGGTTGGCCGTAACTCATTTTGGCTTATTATTGTATGAATTCGTTGCAAATCTACGGGAGCATGCACTGTTTTACTTAATTCGGCCGTGTGTTTCATAGGAAAATCTATTGTCTCACAATTATCTGATAAAACATTAAATTGATTATTCAATACTATTGATGTTGACATAAATGACCTTGACCCAACATCACTCTCTTCCCCTCTAGAGTTAACTATGTGGTATTTGCTTTGCTCTGCACATTCTGAAAATTAGGCTGACTTTGCGAGGTCTGGTTTGACGGCCCAGGCTCAGCGATATTTGAAGAAGTGTTTGTTTGTTTCGGACTCTGAACTGCATTGACATTTTGTTGTTTCTTCTTATTGTTAAAATGAGGATTTTTCTTTTTATTTCCATATGGAACTGACTGTGGAATTGACTGTGCATTTCTAGGATATTGTTGTGTCTTACGCGCGTAACATTGACTATAAGAATGTGATCCTGTGTTGTGAACTGAACAAAATTTCGTTCTACAGTCTGCGCTTATGTGACCTTGACGTTTGCAGTTGTAACACGTCACTCCCGCTACTGGATTGTTAATTACGTTCACTGTTTGTGGTTTTGTTTCATTCTTAGCAAAAACTTGAGTTAACACGGGATCGAGATCTGGACACTTGGACATGTGTTTCTTTATCTGTTTATAGACATCCAATTCCGTACTTGCAGGCATTAACTTCTTATCAAAGCACCGCACTAAAGCTTCAGGCAACATAAGTGTCATGCAAGTTAAATACATTAATCGTAAAAAATCTTTCACGGAGATATTATCGTTAGTAACCCAAGTGGAATTACCTAAAATGTCCTGATATTCGTTAAGCCTATCAGCTATGAGAGCTGCTCTCTCAACAACATTAAGCCGATTCATAGTGGCTTGATTAAGTGTATTTCGTAACGTTAACACTACATCCAAAGCTTCCTCACCCCCATAGATCGCGCGTAACCTAACTTTGAAATCATCCCAAGTAACTGCTTCTTGAAATGAAACACCTCTTAAATACGCACTCGCATCCCCCTTAGAAAAATCTATAAAACTTTTAGCTTCTTGTAATTGTACAAAAGGATCTACGATTTGTTTGGCATTTAAATGGGCATCAACGGATGAAATCTATGACTCCACATTTTGTGGCAAGAACCCGTTGACACGGCCTTGAAAAGGAAGGATTGCTGACCTGGCATTTACAAGCGTCACAATTGGAGGAGGATTAGCCTGGCCTACACCACTAGGTCCAGGGGTAGGGCTGACAGGAGGAGCCATGACTGCTGTATTCTTTTTTTTTCTATCTCTTTGACCCCTTTCAATCCTATCAAAATATCTATATGAGTACAGACGCCCACTGCGTAAACGCATATGTATAATAAAATTCCCCCAACAATGTTACTAATCCCAATACATTTCCCCCCAAGAGTTTATGAAAGAAAAAGGAATTAGCACAAAGAAAGAAAAATTCTAAATGAGAATTCGGAGTTTCTTATAACAAAGTTTAGGAATTCACTCACCCCAGTAATAATTGACTAACGACTTGTGATAACTACACTTCACTGCCCAAACTGAAATGAATACAAAATCTCTGTACTTAGCTTTATATGAAGTCGACTCGTCGTCTCTCTCTCTCTCTCTCTCTTGATGTTTTGTTAGCGATGTCTCGTTCTAGTTTCTTGTTGAATGTAGTTCTTCCTGGATATGTTTTGCAATTGTTGAACGCCAGTCCTTGGGTTTCCTAGGATGTTGATTGAAGATTCTATTTGTATACTAACATATGTTGGTGTTAGCATTTCCGTTGGACTTAGTCAAAATTGTAGATTCTTGTAGATAGTTTTGAGTTCTTGAAGATCTTTATCAGGTATTACAGCTTTTATTTTGAAGTCTTGAAGATCATTCTCTGGTTTTACAGCTATTTATTTTGAAGTCTTGAAGATATTTCTCTAATTCTTAGTGTTTAATCGCTGTCTTAGAGTTTAACCGCTGCCACCATTTATTGGTGTGCTACTGTCTTAAGCACACATTTGAGTATGAGTTGTTTTCAGATGTATTTAAATGGTTTACTGAACACATCTTAGTGGTTTTTTAAGTTTTATTGTGAATAAACAACTGAGTTAAACATCTCCATCACTGGAGGAAGCTGTGTTGGTCCACATGACCAATTCTGGTGAAGTTTAGATATGAACTGAATAAATTACCGATATCCCAAATATCGTATACTTGCTTTAATTTAGCTAAGTGACGGAATCGGAAGACACCTGCATCCGGTGACGTCACAAACTTTCACACGAAGAGACAATGTGTTGACATTAAGAAAGAATGGCAACTCAGCATCTTACATCCTGCTTACAATTTGAGTGACCATAGCAAATCTCACGGTTAGCTCTTCCAACCAACATGACATATTACGTCATTTGTTTTAAACATGTAATATTACTATTCTAACTATTACACATTTGATTGTAAAGATTTGAGGCACGGTGCTTAGGCCGAAACAAAGAGCCCGAAACTGGAATACCTGCTCTTTGTACATGAATCTCAGGTAATTCTTGAAGTCTGGATGGATGGGGATGTGAAAATACGCATCCTGAAGGTCTAACGAGACCATCCAGTCATCCTTCCTGACTGCTGCTAGGACTGATTTCGTTGTTTCCATAGTGAACTTTGTCTTCCGTACGAAGACATTGAGTGCACTCACATCCAGGACTGGTCTCCATCGCCCAGAGTTCTTGGGAGCCAGGAACAAGCGGTTGTGAAATCCTGGTGACCGTAAATCTTGCACCCTCTCTATTGCCTCCTTCTCTAATAAGAGCGACATTTGCCATTGCATCGCCTGTATCTTTGATTCTTCTCTGTACCTGGCCGAGAGGTCTATCGGAGTTACTACTAAAGGAGGTTTTCCTAGGAATGGGATTTTGTATCCCTCCTTGAGTAACTGGACAAACCAAAGATCTGCTCCTCTCCCATACTTGCCAGAAGTTGGTTAGTCTGGCTCCTACCGCTGTCTGACGGCGAATGCAGTTAGACCCTGCTTCGACCTGGTCTCGAGCCTCTCCTCTTCAATCTCCTTCCCTCGGGTCTGGTACTACCCCTGCCGAAGGTTTTCCCCCGAAAGGGCTGAGAAAACTGATGGGATGGTGCTTTCTCCTTACTTACGACTCGAGAAGGATGTAGGCAGAACCCTCCTTGCTGTCTTAGACACTAAATCCTGTGAGGCCTTTTGGGCTAACGCGGAAGAGACTTCTCTGACCAGTTCTTGCGGGAAAAGGAGCGTAGAACGAGGTGCATACAGTAACTCCGACTTCTGCATGGGCATAACCCCATTCGCCAGAAAAGTGCACATTTGGGCTCTTTTCTTAAAGACACCCGCCGAGAAAAGAGCCGCTAACTCGTTGGACCTGTCTCTCAAAGCCTTGTCCATACAAGACATAATGTGGACGAGGCCTTCTATGTCCACATCCTTCAATGAATACACCTTTTTCCCCAAGGCTCCTAGAGTCCAATTGAGGAAATTAAACACCTCGCAGGCTCTGAAAATACCTTTGAGAAGGTAATCCAACTCCGAAGTCGACCAAAACACTTTAGTTCTCCTCATGGCTGTCCAACGAAGGGCGTCCACCAGACTCGAGAAGTCCTCTTGGGCAGAGGCAGGGACTCCCTTTCTGACGCTTGGCGTCAAGGCGTGAAGATTCTTGATGCTCGCCATCTTGGCGAGCAACTCTTTTCTTGTCTGTGGGCTGCCAGACCTTCATGAGGGAGGAGAGTTTCTGCTGCATATCTTGCAATACGCTTAAGTTCGGAGCAACTTGCTGCTGTGAACAAACAGGAGACACTGCTTCCTCAACTAGTTCTCCCTCCACGTCACCCAAGGAAACTGCAGAACGTTCAGGAGACGAGTACCAATCCGAAGGGGGAGGAGGAGCATGTACAGAGGTCATGCCAGCCTCCGATAACTGTTTATTTCCAACCGATGGGGATGGCCGCCTGACATCTTCCAACTTCCTTTTATCTCCTACCGAAGTAGATGGCTGCTTGACAGGAGAACTTTCCTCGGAGCAGGAAGGAAAACGCTCCGGACTGCTCCAATGGCTGCAACCTGGCGGCTGAGGCGTCATAAAACGACGCTGCTAAACAGCGGAAAATTTCCTCGAGAGGTCTCAATGAAAGACGCCAGCCCCGTCTGGGCGCTGCGTCATCCGACGAAGAAGAAAACACTTTTACCTCGCCTTTCCCACGGCGAGGGCGAGCGTCCTGGGAAGCGTCAACAGGTACGCTGGAGGGGACGACTGCTCGGGAGCTAACGCCTCTCGCCTCCCTTCGCCTGTCAACATTCCTTCTCCCAGGGGTTGGGGAGCTTGGAAGAGGTCTGGGGCTAGGAGAACAACAGGTCCGAGCAGCCGCACCCTCCACTGCACTGATTTTAGCACTGACACTTGCACTCTTTAACTCCTTCACATCGGACCATAATTTAGTCCTACCCGCTGCGAGCGACACCACTCTCTCGCCCAGGGCTTGAATGGCCACCATCATGTCCTTAAGAGTTGGCTCATTAGATTTAACAGTAGTGGGATCTGGAACTACCACTACAGGGGAAGGATCGTTAACACGGGAAGGGGAACAACCCCTAGATGAACGAGACAAACTTTTTCTTCTCATGATCCTATCCCTTTCAAGCTTACAAGTGTAGCGGTCATACTCCAACCATTCACTCTCATTCAAAATTACACATTCATCACAACGATCATCCAACTTGCAACATTTACCTCTACATTTCACACAAATGGAGTGGGGATCTACAGAGGCTTTAGCAAGCCGGATCTTACAACCTCTCACACACTTTCTAATACTCGAAGAAGAGTCAGACATTATGAAAAAATCGAAAGAGAGATCAAAACAAGCAAGGGTCAAAACAAAAATATCTAATCAGGACCAAGAAAATACCAAAAAACAAATCCAAAACGAGCGAAAGCCAAAGCCAAATTGTACTTCACCAAAATACAGCTACAATTAACACAGGCTACAGCGAGCGAAATTCCAATGATGTCACCGGTGAGGCGGCAGGGAAGATCTGAGGAATAGTTGGAATGATTCCAGGTACCTGGGTAGAGGGCACACAGGTGGTACACCTGGCTACCCAATCGGCAATTGCCGCGAGTTTTGAAATTCTGCCGTGACGTCAGGGACTAAGCTATATATATAAAACTACCAGGTAAGTCAGATGTTTAAAAATGTCAGAACATTAGGTGAAAGGGAAAGAATTTTTTATACTGACAACAGGACAGTGGGAGAAAGAAATTATGATACTAAGAAAAAAAAATAGTGGCTGAGAAGGGAACACAATGGTGAAAGGTAATGGAATGAAATTCTGTCTTCATAAAAACACGAAAAATATTTATTTGAAAAAGAAAAAAAAAACTGTTAGGATTACATTAACATTGTTTTGTCAATTCAAATAAGCAATTAAAGGCAAAATTAGCATCCCTTTACACTCCAACTTCACAGTAACAAGATATAAAAAATAAAAATTGAATAAAAAAAAGAGAACTATTCACATGCTGGACACTCGCAAGTTTTCCTTAAACTATACTATTATAAACAAAGGCACACCTAACCGTGTTTCTATTTGGGATACATTCAAATAACTGTAGCTTGCTTCACGATCAAAGGGTTCATTAAATAAGGATTGCAATTCATGCAGCAAAACTTTCAGATCCCAGCAAACTTGCTTATAACTGTCTTCCCCAGGCTGACTAGCAACATACTCAGGTGGATCATGCAGATTTATTCCTGACTATGACAGGAACAGACTTTAAGCTTAAAGGAGAACCCCGCAACACTGGTTCACAATCTACATGAATAATCCACTGGGTTTAGGAATTGACAACACTTATAAAGTTTGGCTACCACTAAAAAAACTGTTCTATGCCACTTTATGTTCACTTGGTTCTGGGGGCAAGTATTTGAAAAATCTGTCGATAAACCCTGTGTGTCAATATATTACCACCTAGGTCAGTGATAAGACTAATCTAGTTTCATTTGCTCCTAATTTTGAATAAAGTTACCATGTAGTAGGGAATGCTTAATTCACTCATCAGTGTACGGGAAGAAATATTTACAATACAAGGCTTGAGTAACTATTCTTTTGGCAACTTCATCTTTCCTATATACAGGTACAGTACTTAGAATAGTCTAAATTCCCCTACTGAGTGTAGGGGTTTGCTGTCAGTACCTAGAAAGAAATAATAACAGATTAAGGCATTTTTGGGGGGGGGGGCGTCACAGAAGGATATACAAAGCACAGAAAGAAAAAATAAAGTTTTTATGATAAAACAAAGTTTTATGAAAACTTACCTGGTAGTTATATATATATATATATATATATATATATATATATATATATATATATATATATATATATATATATAGAGCTATAGTCTCTGTCGTCCGGCAGATTTTTCAAAACTCGCAGCAACCGCCGAGTGGTGGTTGTCCGGTTAGGTGGTTAACAACCCTTACAGGGTGGTACTTGGAATCATTCCTGTTTTCGGTTCCTCAGATCATCTCTTGCCCAACCTGTCTCCTGAGGGGAGGTGGGTGGGACTTTAAATATATATATATATATATATATATATATATATATATATATATATATATATATATATATATATATATATATATATATATATATATATATATATATAACTGCCAGGTAAGTATTCATAAAACTTAGTTTTATCATAGAAACTTCATTTTTACGAATAGAACTTATCTGGCAGTTATGTATATATATATATATAGCTGATTCACACATTTGGAGGTGGGTGATGGACAGCCAACATCGTTGGGAAACAACAATAAGTCATAGGTATAAACACCTTGATTCCTTACCTGCTAAGATAGGAGTGCCAGCCAGGTGGAGACCTGTTACGCTGAAACAACTCAATCGAGTCTGTCGTACGGGGCGAGACCAACAATGTGACTAGACTTCTGCACTACCTATCCCCCTTTTCATCTGTAACCTTACTCAACCTAACCACCTAACCTTGCAGACTAGATATCTTACTTATCTAGCTAGACTGAGGGCGCTATTCCCACTAGTCAGTACCCTCAGACAACCATAAAAACACAAACCCAATTACAGGCATACCGCACAATAGTTAAGGTTGAGGGGAGGTAGTAACTCCTTTACCCAATACAGAAGCAGTAGCTACGTATGGGCCCAAAGTGTAACACTTTTCCAAAACGTTGCGTCCATTATTTGCTTAACTGACATATTCTTCCGATATGTCAGTGAAGTTGCAATGGCTCTCACCTCGTGAGCCTTTACTTTTAGCAGACCGAAGTTCTCCTCCTCACATAAGAGGTGAGCTTCTCTTATCGTCTCCTCAAGAAGAATAATAATGCATTCTTCGAGAAGGGCTTTTGTGGATCCTTTACCGAACACCATAAAGAACTGGATGCACCTCTTAAATTCTTTGTCCATGATAAATATGCCCTGAGGGCTCTAACTGGACAGAGGAGTCTCTCCTCCTCTTGGCCCACTAAATTTGTGAGGTTAGGAACCTCAAACGTCCCCGGCCAGGGTTTGGATGGGTTCTCATTCTTAGCGAGGAAGTCGAGCCTTAACGCACATACTGCTCCATCCTGGTTGAAGCCCACCTGCTTCTCTATAGCACAAATCTCGCTGACCCATTTTGCTGTGGCAAGAGCCATCAGGAACAGAGTTTTCTTAGTTATGTCTTTAAGAGTCGCTTGCGAGATGGGCTCGAACTTCCTGCTGCATAAGAACTTTCAAACCACATCCAAATTCCAAGCCGGGGGTCTCAATTGAGTCTGTTTAGTCGTTTCAAACGACTTTGAGTGATACTTCAAGTCTCTATCTTGTGTCAAATCTATGCCTCTGTGCCTAAAGACAGCCGAAAGCATACTCCTGTATCCTTTTATGGTGGATATGGCCAGCTTAGAGTCTTGCCTGAGGAACAATAGAAAATAAGCTATCTGGCTCACAGAGGTAGTGGTTGAAGACACTGCGCTGTTTACACCACGATCTAAAGGTCTCCCACTTCGATTGGTAGACACTCTGTGAAGAAACCCTCCTCGCTCTGGCGATTGCTCTTGCAGCTTGTGAAGAAAAGCCTCTCGCTCTGACAAGCTTCTTGATAGTCTGAAGGCAGTCAGTTGTAGAGCGAGGGGGTTTTGATGATACCTCTCGAAGTGGGGCTGTTTGAGAAGCTTTGGACTTGGAAGAAGGCTTCTCGGAAAGTCCACTAACATCTCCACCACCTCTGTGAACCATTCTCTTGCTGGCCAGAATGAAGCTATCAAGATCATTCTCCCGAATTTCTTGATGACTAGATTGATAATCTTGAACGGGGGGAACGCGTAAGTGTCTATCCCTGTCCAGTCCATCAAGAAGACGTCTACTGCTATTGCTTCCTTGTCCAGGACTAGGGAGCAGTAGTTGGGGATTCTCTTGTTCTGGTTGGAGGCGAAGAGGTCTATTGAAGCCCTCCCCCATAACTTCCACAGCCTCTGGCAAACCTGATGGTTGAGGGTCCATTCTGTGAGCAGAACCTGCCCTTTCCTGCTGAGCATGTCTGCTTTTACATTCTTCTGTCCCTGCATGAATCTCGTTAAAAGCTCTACGCCATTCTCCTTCGCCCACAGAAGGAGCTCTCTTGCTGTCTCGTACAGGGACAGAGAGTGAGTCCCTCCTTGCTTCTTCATGTAAGCCAGGGCCGTGGTGTTGTCTGAATTGACTTCTACTATTCTCCCCGAGACCGAGTCTTTGAAGGCTTTCAATCCTAACAGAGTGGCCATCAACTCTTTCCTGATGATGTGCCATTCGCTCTGTTCCACTTCCCAAGAGCCTGAGACCTCCCTGCTCCCCAGTGTTGCTCCCCATCCTGACTCCGAAGCGTCTGAGAACAACACTAGGTCTGGGTTCTTCCTGAACAGGGAGATTCCTTCCCTTAAAATCGACGGATCCAACCAACAACTCAGATGTCTCTTGATATCGAAGGAAAAGGAGTCCTCCTGATTCTTCCTGTCCCATAATCTTGAAAGGAAGTGTTGTAGAGGTCTGAGATGCAACCTTCCCTGGGTGACAAACTGCTCGGGCGAGGAGAGGGTGCCCAGCAAACTCATCCAATCCCTCGCCGAGCACTTCTGTCTCCCCAGGAATTCCTGCACCTTCTCGAGGCACCTGGTTTGCCTTCCTTGGGAGGGAGAAGCCAGAAAACGAGCTGAGTCCAGAACTACCCCCAAATAAAGAATTGTCAGAGTCAGTTCAGTCTGGGACTTCTCCTTGTTGATGATGAGACCCAGTTCCTGGGTCATCATAAATGTCTTGTGTAAGTCCTCCAGACACCTGTCTTCGACCGGGACCTTATCAGCCAGTCGTCCAGGAATAAGGACACTCTTATCCCCTCTTGATGAAGCCATCCCGCCACGTTTGCCATTACTCTGGTGAAAACTTGAGGGGCCGTGTTGAGGCCAAAACAAAGGGCCTTGAATTGGAAGCACTTGCCCTGGACTACAAATCTTAGGAACTTCCTTGAAGTCGGGTGGATGGGGATATGAAAGTAAGCGTCTTGTAAGTCAAGAGACACCATCCAGTCCCCTGGACAGACCGCTGCCAGCACCGACTGAGTCGTCTCCATGGTAAACTTTGTCTTTTCTACGAAGACGTTCTGTGCGCTGACATCTAGAACGGGTCTCCATCCACCCGAGCTCTTGGGCAACAGAAACAGACGATTGTAGAACCCTGGGGAAGCTAGTTCCAGGACCGGTTCTATCGCTCCCTTTTCCAGCATCTGGTTTACCAGCTCCAGTAGCGCCCCTTGCTTCACAGCGTTCGAGTATTGCGCCACTAAGGCTAGTGGTGTTCTTGAAAGCGGAGGCTTCTTCAAGAGGGGGATGTTGTACCCCTCTCCGATGACCGAGAGGGACCAGGCGTCCGCCCCTCTTTCCTTCCAGGCGTGCCAAAAGTGTGACAGCCTTGCTCCTACTGTTGTCTGGAGGACCTGAGCCTCATTTCCTAGCGCGGGCCCTGAACGTCCCTCTGGTCACTTTACTGCCCGTCTCCTGCCTTCTTCCTCAGAACTCCATCCTAGTTGGGGCTCTACCCCGAAGGGGCTGCTGAACTTTCCTCTCCTCTTTCTTCAAAGATGACAGATTCCCCGGTAAAGCCTTCCTTGCGGAGCGTGTCAGGAGGTCTTGCGTAGCCTTTTGTGCCAGCAAAAGGGTAATGTCCCTGATTAGGGACTCAGGTGAAAGATGTTCCGAGAGAGGGGCGTATAGGAGCTCCGCCTTCTGTGCGACCGTAACTGCTTTGGTTGTGAAGGAGCATAATAGGGCCCTCTTCTTCAGAACTCCCGCAGAAAACAGGGAAGCCAACTCGTTTGCCCCATCTCTTAGAGACTTATCCATACAGGCCATAATACTGGTTAGGTCTTCTGTCCCTGTGGCTTGTATGTGTTCTGCTTTCCTGGCCAGTGTTCCAAGTGCCCAGTCTAAGAAGCTGAACACTTCGAAGGATCGGAAGATTCCTTTGACGAGGTGGTCTAGTTCCGATATAGACCACATCACCTTGGCAGACTTAAGGGCATGTCTCCTAGATGAATCTACAATGCCTGAGAAGTCCCCCTGGGAGGAGGCAGGTACTCCCAGGCCAAGAGCTTCTCCAGTCTCATACCACATGCCCGCCTTAGAGGCAAGTCGAGCTGGTGGAAACGAGAAGGTGGTCTTCGCTGCTTGTCTACGCTCTTTCAGCCAGTCATTGATCCTAGCCAGAGCCTTCTTAGCCGAAATCAACAGTTTCATCTTGATGAAAGCTGACTGCTTCTTTGACTTCTTCCTGATCAACTGCGACTGAGGAGAACGAGGGGCAGCAGGTTTAAACTCCTCTCCATACAGCTCAAGGAGGGATCGTGAGAGGACCTTATAGTCAGCAGCCGCATTAGCAGGTTTATCTTCGTCCTCCTGCATTCCTTCCAACTCTGTTTCCCTTTGAGCTGAAGGAACTAAGTCGGAAGTTTCTTTAACATCCACATTACTTTCAGTCCGGCGTGCATAAGGATCACTTCCTTCTCGCTGTTCACCTGCATCAGAGGAGTAAAGCAGATCGCCGGATGCGTCCTGTCGGCGAGGACTGGATGCATCCTGACATCGGGAAACGCGTGCGTCCTGGCGCCGAGCGCTGGTTACGTCTAGGTGTCGAGCACTTGAAGCGTCCTTGCGTCGAGAGGAGGATGCGTCCTGATTTAGAGAGCTGGATGCGTCCTTGCGTCGAGAGCTGAATGCGTCCTGACGTCGCGAGATGGAAGGGTCCTGGAGAGGCAGGCTGGATGCGTCCTGACGTCGCGAGCGGGAGTCGGAATCGTCCTGACGACGAAAGTCGTATGTGTCCTGTCGTCGTCTAGAAGAAGGAGAAACACGGCATCGAGCGCTTGACAAATCGTGGCACATTTCCCTGGGCGAGGAGTGACGTATCCTCCCCTCACCGCGAGAACGGTGCCGTCTGTTGTCCCGAAAGGGAGAGGAACTCCGTTCCCTCTTACTAGCTGAAGAAAACTTTGCAGGTGTTTCTTTGCTTGATTTCTTCAATGGTAATTTGTCGTCCTTACGTCTGCTCGACTTGGGGGGAGGGCGGCTAAAAGCTTGAACTAGCGACACCAGTTGTTCTTGCATGACAGTCATGAAGGATTTCGCAACCGCTGCTGGGTCTCGCGATTACGAAGGAGAGGCTGCCGAGTCCCGCTGGTAACAGGAGGTTCTCTCGAGAGTCCTTCATAACCTGAAGGAATAGGAGATCTCTCCTTCCTCCCATCGTCCTGCGGAGAATCGTCCAATCTAGGTTTAGACCTTTTCGCTGGAGAGGCGTTCCAGTCATCGTCGGAAGAAAAAGGTTCCGGGCTACTCCATCTACTCGAAAGGGGAGAGCGAGAACGGGTCTGGTCAGCTTGCTGTATCCACCTTCTCTTGGTCGGCCTCGACGCCTCATACTGCCATCTGCGTCTAGGAGAGGGGCTCGGAGAAGACACTACCAATTCCGACAAGCCTTTTCCGTGGCAGTCATGAGCAGCCTGGGAAATAGCATCAGGACTGCTTGAGGCGATGGCTGACCGAGGATACGTACCTCTCACTCCCTTGCAGCCGTCGACGTACCTTCTCCCTTGGTCCTGGGAGCTTGATAGAGGTCTAGACCTAGGGGCGTGACAGGTTCGATCAGTCGCCACCTCCACTGCACTTTCACAAGCACTAATTTTACTTGCACTCTTACCTTCCTTCAAGGCTGCAAGCTGGTCCTTAAGATCCTTCATCTCAGCCGCCATCCTGGCATACTGAGGGTTATCCACAGTAGTCACTGTTCCTGTAGAAGGAGCAGGGGCTACTATCTCAGGAGAAGGTTCAACTTCTACAGATCTAGGAATTGAGGGGTAAAAAGAAATGTCTAGGCTAACATAACTCACAGACTTAGATTCAGATTTAGAAGCCCTTCTGACTTTATCCAATTCTAATTTACGCACATAGCGTTTCATTTCCAACCATTTCTTCTCATCCAAAACCTCACATTCTTTACACCTTTTATCCAGGGCACACTCAAGCCCCTGCACCCCAAACAAACAGTGTGAGGGTCCACCGAAGCTTTCGGTAACCTCACCTTGCATTCCTCATTCACACACACTCGAAAATGCTTATCAGACATCGTATTCAAAGAACAATCAAAAGAATAAATCACAAAAGCGATTGCCAATCCACAGGTCAGTATACGTCACCAATAATTAGTCCAATACAGCGACACAGGGAAAGTGAGCAAAAAACCCGATGGCGGACCAGCAACGATGTTGTCAGTCCAACCGTCAGAGATGATCTGAGGAACAGAAAATGGGAATGATTCCAAGTACCACCCTGTAATGGTTGTTAACCACCTAACCGGACAACCACCACTCGGCGGTTGCCGCGAGTTTTGAAAAATCTGCCGGACGACAGACACTATAGCTATATATATATATAACTGCCAGGTAAGTTCTATTCGTAATTTTTTTTTTCATATACACAAACCATACAGCTTTCTTAGACACAAACCCCTATATATTGCATCTTGACTGTAACGTGTCTTTCAACGCCCAAATAAATAATATAGTAAAAACTACTGGTTATCACCTTAGAAAGATTGCTTTCATACAAAAGTACCTGGATGAACATTCTGTAAAGAAATTTGTGATAAACTGTGTTATTACCAGGACTGACTACTATAACACCATCTACTACAATTTACCAAAAGTACAACTTGAGAAATTACAAAACATAATAAACAGAGGAGCAAGACTGATAAAAGGTGTCCCACCTCAAGAAAGGATCACTCCTGAACTAATTGATTTACATTGGCTACCTATCAAAGTGAGATTTGAGTTTAAAATACAATATGTACAATACCCCCCCCCCCCCAAGTTATCAGAACCGGATGTCCAAAATATCTAAGAGAATTGCTACATATTGTGCAGCAAAATCGTGTTGTCACGAGAATAGTTACAAATGGTTTCAAACTAATGGAACCTAGACATATGTCTACTGTAAGCTCTAGAGCCTTTAGATATGCGGCCCAAAGACTATACTATAAGCTCCCACGAGACATCCGAATGATAGAAAATATTAAGGCTTTCAAGTGGAAACTGAAGACTTTCTTATTCTCTGCATGCTTCAACAGTAAATAAGCAATAGGTGATGTGAAATGTTGAATGCTTTCAAACGAACATAACAAAATAACTGTGGAGAGAGTTCAGTTCCCCTACTATATAGGACCGGAAAAAAATAACCCTTAAAGTAAAGTAAAGTATAAGACCAAGGGTTCCAACAGGGAAAAATAGCAGAGACTGCGACTTGCTTAATTTCTTTACTAATGCAAAAGATAGTCTTGAAAGTTAGAACCCCTAAAGGCTCGAATAGGTATGTGTAAGGGTCACGTTCCACTCCAGGGCCCTGAGGTACCAGGCTGGGCAAGACAGCTCAAAGCTCCTCACGAGCATAAACAACTCCTATGAGGAGGAAAAGACTAAACACTTCAATTAAAAATGTTATTTTTATAATAAAATAAATTTTTGAATATACTTACCCGGTGATTATATAAGCTGCAACTCTGTTGCTCGACAGAAAACTCTACGTTAAAAATCCGCCAGCGATCGCTATGCAGGTAGGGGGTGTACTTCAACAGCGCCATCTGTCGTGCAGGTACTCAGTACTCAATGTAAACAAAGAACTCAATTTTCTCCTCGGTCCACTGCGTCTCTATTGGGGAGGAAGGGAGGGTCCTTTAATATATAATCACCGGGTAAGTATATTCAAAAATTTATTTTATTATAAAAATAACATTTTTCAATATTTAACTTAGCCGGTGATTATATAAGCTGATTCACACCCAGGGGGGTGGGTAGAGACCAGCAATAAATGTTTACATTATTATGAGCTAAGGATTTTTATTTCATTTTAGCAGTTATCAAAATAGCAAACTTAAAATAAATAAGTACCTGGTAAGGAAGTCGACTTGAACAATTACTCTGCCTTTTTAAGTACGTCTTCCTTACGGAGCCTCGCGATCCTCTTAGGATGCTGAGCGACCCCTAGGAGCTGAAGTATCAAGGGTTGCAACCCATACAACAGGACCTCATCAAAACCTCTAATCTAGGCGCTTCTCAAAAAATGACTTTGACCACCCGCCAAATCAAGTAGGATGCGAAAGGCTTCTTAGCCTTCCGGACAACCCAAAAACAACAATAAAACATTTCAAGAGAAAGATTAAAAAGGTTATGGAATTAGGGAATTGTAGTGGTTGAGCCCTCACCCACTACTGCACTCGTTGCTACGAATGGTCCCAGAGTGTAGCAGTTCTCGTAAAGAGACTGGACATTCTTAAGATAAAAAGACGCGAACACTGACTTGCTTTTCCAATAGGTTGCGTCGATTATACTTCGCAGAGATCTATTTTGTTTAAAGGCCACGGAAGTTGCGACAGCTCTAACTTCGTGTGTCCTTACCTTCAGCAAAGCTTGGTCTTCCTCATTCAGATGGGAATGAGCTTCTCGTATTAACAGTCTGATAAAATAGGATAAAGCATTCTTTGACATAGGCAAAGATGGTTTCTTAACTGAACACCATAAAGCTTCAGACGGGCCTCGTAAAGGTTTAGTTCGTTTTAAATAGAACTTAAGAGCTCTTACTGGGCATAAAACTCTTTCTAGTTCATTTCCAACCATACGATAAGTTTGGAATATCGAACGATTTTGGCCAAGGTCGAGAAGGCAGCTCGTTTTGGCTAGAAAACCAAGTTGTAGAGAACATGTAGCCGTTTCAGATGAGAATCCGATGTTCTTGCTGAAGGCATGAATCTCACTGACTCTTTTAGCTGTGGCTAAGCATACCAGGAAAAGAGTCTTTAAGGTGAGATCTTTCAGGGAGGCTGATTGTAGCGGTTCGAACCTGTCTGACATAAGGAATCTTAGTACCACGTCTAAATTCCAACCAGGTGTAACCAAACGACGCTCCTTCGTGGTCTCAAAAGACTTAAGGAGGTCCTGTAGATCTTTATTGTTGGAAAGATCTAAGCCTCTGTGATGGAAGACTGATGCCAACATGCTTCTGTAACCCTTGATAGTGGGAGCTGAAAGAGATCGTTCTTTCCTCAGATATAAGAGGAAGTCAGCTATTTGAGTTACAGAGGTACTGGTCGAGGATACGGATACTGACTTGCACCAGTTTCGGAAGATTTCCCACTTCGATTGGTAGACTCTAAGGGTGGATGTTCTCCTTGCTCTAGCAATCGCTCTGGCTGCCTCCTTCGAAAAGCCTCTAGCTCTCGAGAGTCTTTCGATAGTCTGAAGGCAGTCAGACGAAGAGCGTGGAGGCCTTGGTGTACCTTCTTTACGTGTGGCTGACGTAGAAGGTCCACCCTTAGGGGAAGTGTTCTGGGAACGTCTACTACCCATCGAAGTACCTCGGTGAACCATTCTCTCGCGGGCCAGAGGGAAGCAACTAGCGTCAACCTTGTCCCTTCGTGAGAGGCGAACTTCTGCAGTACCTTGTTGACAATCTTGAACGGAGGGAATGCATATAGATCTAGATGTGACCAATCTAGGAGAAAGGCATCTATATGAACTGCTGCTGGGTCCGGGATTGGTGAGCAAAATATTGGGAGCCTCTTGGTCATCGAGGTTGCGAAGAGATCTATGGTTGGCTGGCCCCAGGTGGCCCAAAGTCTCTTGCATACATCCTTGTGGAGGGTCCATTCTGTTGGAATTATTTGTCCCTTCCAACTGAGACAATCTGCCATGACATTCAAGTTGCCTTGGATGAACCTCGTTACTAGTGATATGTCTAGACCTTTTGACCAGGTGAGGAGGTCCCTTGCGATCTCGTACAACGTCAGAGAGTAGGTCCCTCCTTGCTTGGAGATGTACGCCAAAGCCGTGGTGTTGTCCGAGTTCACCTCCACCACTTTGCCTTGAAGGAGAGACCTGAAGCTTTTCCAGGCCAGACGTACTGCCAGTAGCTCCTTGCAGTTTGAAATGCATTGTCCTTTGACTCGAGTTCCATATTCCCGAGCATTCCCGACCGTCTAATGTCGCACCCCAGCCTACGTCCGATGCGTCCGAGAAGAGAACGTGGTTGGGAGTCTGAACAGTCAGGGGAAGACCCTCTCTTAGGTTGATATTGTCCTTTCACCAAGTCAGACAAGACTTTATCTTTTCGGAAACCGGGATCGAGACCGCTTCTAGCGTCTTGTATTTTTTCCAGTGAAAAGCTAGATGGTATAGAAGAGGACGGAGGTGTAGTCTTCCTAGTGACACAAATTGATCCACGGATGACAGCGTCCCTACCAGACTCATCCACAGCCTGACTGAGCAGCGTTCCTTCTTCAGCATCTTCTGGATGGATAGCAGGGCTGGGGGCTGATCGTCTTGTTGTTCAGCAACGTCCTCATCAGAGGGTTCCTCATCCGAAACTGATGAGGAAACGGCAACGGAGTGGGCAACGTCTGGCTCGCTGAATCCGGTCGCACTGGTGGATGCGTGATGGAGCCGGACGCAATATCATGGAACTGCTGCACAGTCTGTGAACTGTCAACAACCATGGGTGCGCGAGGAAGCACAGCGTCAACCCGAAACTGTCTAGACCGTCTGGGTTGTGCAGTCAACACCCTACCGGGTTGCTGAGGTTGACGCACTGCGTCACAACAAGTCATCTCTGCTGGTTGTTGAACGTCCTGAACGTCAACAACCACCTCCGAGCGTCGCTTAACGTCAACGTGCGGCTGGCAACCCACACTGGGTCGCATCGGTGGAGGAACCACCTCAACTGGCAGACGCGAGTAGGTTACCTCAGCGTCAACAGGGCGCACAACCGACCGGTTGGAAGGTTGTTGGCCAGAAGGTTCTTCTCCGCATTTAAGTCCTCTATCAAGGACGCAAGCTTGGACTGCATGTCTTGCAGCAAAGCCCATTTAGGGTCTACGGGAGCAGGTGTGGCAACAGACGGGGTTAGCGACTGAGGCGGAACCGTTTACCATCCCTCTGAGAAGTTGACCTGTAAACAACTTGGAGCGTCTCCTGGCTAGGCGCCAGGGAGAGTCTACCAGAATTGAGAAGTCTATCTGGGCAGAGGCATGAACTCCCAAGCCGAGAACTTCTCTCGTGTCATATCAGACTCTCGCTCTATAAACCAGTTTAAAAGAAGGGAAAGCAAAGGCTGTATCCCCCAAACTCCTCCTGGTGAAAAACCAGTCGCCTAGCCAACGTAACGCTCTCTAGGAGAGCGAGAGAGCACTAGCTTAAAAACAACGGCTTCGAAGTAGCTAGGCCTAGTGTAAGCTCTGACGTTTAGGCGAACGAGGAGCAGCAGTTACAAGATCCGGACGAAGATCCTTAAAAAAATCATCATGATTTAATTAAAGTCCATAGGAGGCTAAGCAGCTTAAGGCTCCTCTCCATCTGACAGAGTCCTCAAGGGAATATCAGTAGGAGGGAGAACAGCAACTTCCTCATCTACAGGAACCTTGTCCGATAAAAGCTGAGTCTCTCACTGGTGCATTAGTAGCGGACCAGAACGCAACGTCATGTAACTGCTCGACAGTCTGTGAACTGTCAACAACTGAACTGTCAACCACAACAGGTGCGTGAGGACGTACAGCGTCCACTCGAGACTGCTTTGACTGCCTAGACTGAGCAGTCAAAACAACTCTAGAATGCGGAGGTTGACGCACAGCGTCAAAACAAGTCAACTCCGATTGTTAGTGAACGTCTAGAACGTCAACAGGAGCATCAGCCAGTGGCCTAACGTCCAAATGCGGCTGAAAAACCACACGAGACCGCATCGAGTGTGGTTCTAAACAACCTGACTGACGTGACTAAGCTACGCCAACGTCAACAGTAAGCACAAAGGAACGTTAGGTTGGCTGAAAGCCAGGATATCGATGAGATAAACGGCTAGACTCAACGGACTAATCGGCAGAATAGTCTTCCATAAGGGAGGCAAGCATATACTGCATGTTTGCCATACAACCCCTTAAGGATCAACGGAAATGGTTGTGGTAATAGACGAGGGTAACGTCTGTGACCGCAACACTTTGCCTACAAAAAAAGACTTTCGGAGTCTGTGTTACGCTTTTGTTAGGCGGCGAGCAGTTATCCGATGACTGCATAGGGTCAGAGCTGTCCTAATGGGTGTAACCAGGACGCTGGACCTGTCCTGAAAGGACTGACTTTCGCTTAAGGGCTTCGAAACCTTGTGACAGGTTTCTTATGCGAAAAGCCTACGGATGGCGAGGAGAAACAACGTCTCTCTCGTCTTATGGTAGGGGAGATCTTGGTAAGAAACACCCGATACCATAGAGGGAAAACGTCTGTTCGTTGGTCAAGGCCTCTCGAACCCATAAGTCGTTTGACATTACTTCTCCCCTGGGCTTGGGAGCTTGCAAGAGGTCCCGGACTAGGTGAACGACAGGCACGAACAGACGAACCCTCGGACGCAACACTGTAACACTTTGCGCCTCGGACGCAACACTGTAACACTTTGCGCATATCACTTTATCACTTCGATTTTCTGTTTTGCACTTATTTCTACCTGAAACACGCAATTCTACCCTTCATTAAAAGGTAGTAATTGCGAAATAAGTCGTATAATGCAAGTTCATAATACCAGCAAAAAACAGAAAACATATTTTAAGATAAAAAGAAAAATCAGTGGCTGGGAAAGAGACTAAACACTAGTTCATATAACTACGTTTTCAATCTCTCACCGCACATAGCCTGGGGACGAGAATAAAAACCTAAAAACGTTTTATCCCCGTACAGAGACTAGGGACGAGAGTAACACGAGAACAACGTTACCCGCTTGAACGGAACGTTTTCTCTCCTCTCTCTCCCTCCGTCTCTATCTCTCTCTCTCTTTCTCTCTTGATTTCGCACCTAAGAGAAGAGCCCAATTATATTTCGTCAAAAAAAACATGTTATTTGACTAAAGGAAAAAACTGAAAGGTTTTTCAAATAAAAAGTTCCTTTAAAATAGAATTTAAAACATTTAAGCTAAGAAAGAATGAACAAAACGTCTGAATCGATTTACTCTTACTGCAAAGTGAAACCGTGATACACTCTCTCTCTATCGTAACGATAGAGCACATGTTGAACGTCCTGAACGTCAACAACTGCGTAGCATAAAAAACTAAACGTTAGTTCATCTTTGAAAACAGTACGAAGACTATCAAAGAAATTCTTTCATAAAATATTACATTTAAAAAGTTTTAAATTCTTTAAAAGCTAATTACGATATAAAGGGCTCAACGTTGATTAACTTCGGTTCCAAGTTAGGACCGCCTACTATCAGGAAAGGTCGCATATAAACAAAACATTAAAATTTATTTTTATATGTTTATAATAAATGGAAAGTTAATCGAAGAGGCCTAATAAAGGCGGAGAGATATAAAATATATAGATCTATAACGTGATAAGATAATTACTAAAAGCCTAAACACACTTCCGTCTAAGGGAAGGGTCGGCCATTTAAAAGTGAAAGAAAGTCCATACTCTCTTTGTCACCATAATTAAATCTATCCAAAACGAGTTCAAGTTTTGAGATGAAGATAAAACACCTGCATAGCGAAAGCTCAAAACTAGAATAGTGTACTTCACCAAATAGTTGTGAAAACAAATCCAGTTAGCAACAGCGAATTAGTAGGTCTTGCCGGTAGCCCGACAGAGAGAAAATTGAGTTCTTTGTTTACATTGAGTACTGAGTACCTGCACGACAGATGGCGCTGTTGAAGTACACCCCCTACCTGCATAGCGATCGCTGGCGGATTTTTAACGTAGAGTTTTCTGTCGAGCAACAGAGTTGCAGCTTATATAATCACCGGCTAAGTTAAATATTGAAAAAGACTAGGCTCAAAGCTGAATGGTAGCATTGACAGCCATGACTGAAAAGAGCTGCTCATATTGAAGGAAGATGAGAAAATCCACGATCTGCGATAGAGATGTTCCAAACAGAAAAGTATCCCTTCTACGACAATCTTAGAAGATTGTTCACTTTCCCTGGTAGGAAACTACAGAGGGCAACTCTGGCAGTGTCTTTCAAAAGGCTTTTGCTCAGAGATGCTAAAAAAAACACCAACCATGAAGTTCCAGAGACTTCATGGATTCATGGTACCTCTGAAGGTACAGCTGACAGACTAGTGATGACCATAGGGAGTGCTGTGGTAATTCTGAAGGTACAGTTGACAGAGAAGTGAGGGCTCTTAGGACCTCGATTAGTGCTAACAGATTAGGATACCATAGGGAGTGCTGTGGTAATTCTGAAGGTACAGTTGACAGAGAAGTGAGGGCTCTTAGGACCTCGATTAGTGCTAACAGATTAGGATACCATAGGGAGTGCTGTGGTAATTCTGAAGGTACAGTTGACAGAGAAGTGAGGGCTCTTAGGACCTCGATTAGTGCTAACAGATTAAGATACCACTTGGCATGTGGCCATCTGGGAGCCACCAGAGTCATCTTGAGTTCTTGCATAATCAACCCTTTGTTGATTAGCAGATGAATCATATTGAACAGGGGAAAGGTGTTCTCCTCTAGGTGATCCCATAGGTGTTTGAAGCGAATTCGAACATGTCCTTTGGGTTTAGAACAGGGGAGAAAAACATAAGCAGCTTCCTGTTTACCCACGTAGTGAGCAAGTCAATCCTCTCAGAACCAGAAGCCACTCCACAACGTATGGATATAGGGACCATTCCAACCTTACAACCTGGCCCTGGTGACCGAGTGTATCTGCTAGTACATTTCTCTTGCACAGAATATACCTGGCTGACAACACTGTGACGTTGAATGCCGACTCAATATTCATCTGCTTCATAACTCACAGAGTGGGCACGCGATTGAGCCCTTTGTTTGAAGTAAGCTAATACAGTGGTGTTGTTACAAACAACACTCCTGAGTGTTTCCTCAACGTTCAATAAATTATTACAGAGCTAGAAAGGCTGGTTGCCTTCCAGGAAGTTGATAAGTAGATGCTTCTTCTGACCACACCCCTAAGATGACCAGTTCATTCAGGTGTGCAGCCCACCTCTCTTTCAAGGCATCTGAGCACAGATGACAATTAACAGTGCAAAAATCAATATCAAAGAGCAATATGACTAAAAAGAGAGGGATTGAAAAGTCATGCATTTTTTATATTAGGCATGGGTATGTGGAACTTGAGATTTATACTGTAAGAGATTGAACATTGCAAAGAACCTTACAAGCAATAAAGATCCTGCAACGCTTGTAGCACTCTTTTTACCTTTGTACATATTCTGGGTAAATACCCTGTAAATATTGTTTATGCATTTAATCGCAGAATCACCTGCCCTTCATTTTTATGTAAGACTCATCGTTACATGTCAAGCGCGGGCTTTTATATTAACCATAAAATCAATGTAAGAAAACACAAATGCCCTGCATTTCTCACCTGTTTGAGGTCGGATGGTCACCTACCCAGGTCACTACAATTCCGTCCGCACAGGTCAATGTATTCGACCTGTCTCAGAAATAAAGTATCACTCGACTATGGTCCTTTTCTTATACCTCACACTGTCAATAGAAAAAATGGTTAGTTCATTTTAAGAGGATAGATTTGATATGAAATTCAGCCTAAAAACATAGTAATATAATGTAGGTAATATTTATGAGTAAACGGATTTTGAGCGAAGCGAAAAATCTATTTTTGGGTGAGGTAGCCATGTCGTCCTGATGGAAGTTCCTTCATTAGTAGCTTCCTAGGTATATTTGACTACAGTGATATATCCCAGAGAATTTACCAAAGGTATCCAGAATTCTAACTCCTGGAGCGAATATCCCTTAAAATTTAAAAGGGGATATTGCGTAATATCAGAGGACGTATTCTTGACACGTCTCATAGCTATCTACACCCCTAATAGCGCTTTCGCTTCGAGGGGAAAAGTGGCAAGAATATAGGAGTCGTTAAAAAGGCGACGCTCCTACCGTACAGTAAATAGTGCGCCAAATCGCCACCGCGCGGCGCCACCAAGCCATTCTTTGTAGCTTTGTAGGTGTTGCAGATACAGTACCATAGGGAGGGATTCATTATCCTTTTGTCAAAAAGAGGGTGGGTCCATCAGGATGACATGGCTACCTCACCCAAAAATAGATTTTTCGCTTCGCTCAAAATCCGTTTTTTGGGCTTAGGCCATGTCGTCCAGATGGAAGTTTACCAGAGCATTAATGTATCTGTGAATTTTCAATAGTGCCGTTTCTCTCGAGATAAATTTTTCCTTTTCGGTCTTCTAGACCTAGAGACACTTGATGTTACCGTTATACCGTTATCAGCTGATCATAAATTATGTAAGTGCTTCCTGCCGCCTACAGGGAAGTCTGGGCAGACTCTAGGAAAAAAACCGAGGATTGTGAGTTCAAGGAAACAATCTAGCAAACAGTTTGTATATTAATGTCATCATATACGTAAAGCATAGTTTGTACTTAGATGGTATTGATCTGTGTAGGTTACTGATACCTCCCGGGTCTGGTTGTTAAAGAGACAGACAGGTTTATATATGTGTAGGAAACCTTAAATTAGTAAAATGAACAGTTTAGTACAATCAGTTCTTACCTGTTTGCTTGGAACAGTAGTAATCTTAGTTCCCAATATTTTCTTAAATATTAAAAGAATCAAGGATGCTCTAACTTTATTCTTAATCTAGAATGTTTGAGGCGAAAGAGACACAAAGATTCCTTCTATTGTTTATTACAATAAAAATAGAAATCATAGTTGTATTCAATTACATATTACACTGAACAATTCTGCATAAAAGCATAAACAGTAATAACAGAAATAAAAATCAGTTTCACCTGAAAAGGAAACACCAGCCACTCTATGGGAAATATAAAAATTTCACTATGTATTCTGTTGTTACTAGGTACACTGTGCATATAAGTATGCCTGGCACTTGTGTTAGTCTGTTATGCTTAAAGTCACCTGTGTGAATAGAACAGTCTATAGTGTCATCACTAAACACAATACTCAACATGATATGCCTTGAGAGTCTATCATGTACACCCTTCACTAAAAGTCCCAAATAGTGCACTGTTCTTCGCAGTAATCAAGCGGCAGGTTTTATTACACTGCCTGCCTCCACCACATGAAATTTTATTTCCTGTAATTGCTTCGCGTAGTGTTTGAAGAATACTCTGTATGACTTCCATCCAGTAAAAGTACGAAGGCTTTCAAACGACATCGTCTGAAAGAAATTCAGAGACGAGGCAACTTTTCTCGGATCATGACCTGCGGGTGTACTGTCTGGATCCGCTCTGCGTATAAAATAGGTGATTTTCGCCCTTATCTGTTTCAAGGATAACGTTGAACCGGAAGTCTCTCCCCTGAAAAGCTGACCTCCCTTAAAGTCTGAAGTTCTACGAAGATAGACCTTTAGGCATTCCACTGGACAGAGGGATGCTTCTTCCTTCAGAGGGCAGATTCTCCAGGGACCCCATCTCTTAGTGGGCAGCTCGTTCTTGGCGAGAAACGTCGGGTCCGGAAAGAGGTTTAGTTCTCCGCTGTCTGTGAACTGAATGTGGCCATCATCCCTTGAGAGGGCCACTAACTCGCTAACTCTGGCTCCTGAGGCTAGTGCAAATAAGAATATCACCTTTTGAGTCAAGTCTTTCAGCGAACAATCTTCATTGTTCAGGGTTGACGCTAAGTGAAGAACCTTATCCAAAGACCATGAAATGGGCTTTGGAGGAGCTGCGGGCCAAAGTTTAGCGCAGGCTTTAGGAATCTTGTTGAAGATCTCATTGGAAAAGTCTACCTGGAAGGCGTAAAGCATTGGTCTGGCTAGGGCAGATTTACATGTAGTAATCGTATTGGCTGCTAAACCTTGTTCATGAAGATGGATGAAGAAGGACAAACAGAAATCTGTACAAATTTCCTTAGGTTTCTTCGCCTTGACAAAGGCCACCCACTTCTTCCAGGAAGACTCATATTGTCTTCTTGTTGACTTTGACTTGTATTCTTCTAAGAAGTTAATACTGTCCCTAGAAATCCCAAACCGTTTCTTGACCGCTAAGGCAAGAAAATCATGAAATGAAGGTTCTGGGTTTTCTCTGATGAAGCTGAGACAGTCAATTTCTGCACTTGCTGAGTCAGAACTGGGTCCGGCAACGGGATCAGCTTCAGGCGTAGTTCCGTTACTAGAGGGAACCAGACGCTGTTGGGCCACTTGTGGGCCACTATTGCTGCTGTCCTTCGAAAGGATCTCAGTTTGTTGAGGACTTTCAGCAGAAGGTTGATTGGAGGGAATAGGTAGATCTTGGACCATCTGTTCCAATCTATGGACATTGCATCCATTCCTTCCGCTAGAGGATCCTCGTACGGGGCTACGTACCGGGGTAGCTTCTTGTTGTCGCTCGTTGCGAAGAGGTCTATCTGCAGTCCTGGGACTTTGCGTAATATGAAAGAGAATGATCTTGCGTCTAGGGACCATTCTGACTCTATCGGGTTGATCCTGGATAGAGCGTCTGCTGTCACATTGCGGAACCCTTGAAGGTGGACTGCTGACAAGTGCCATCCCTTCTTCTCCGCTAGAAGGAGGATGGCCAGTATCACTTGATTTATGTGAGGCGATCTCGACCTTGTCGGTTTAGGCATCTCATTATGACTTCGCTGTCTAGAACCAGACGGATGTGGATTGAGCAGCGAAGTTTCAGTTTCTTCAGAGAGAGAAAAACTACCATGGCTTCCAGAAAATTGATGTGGAAGGTTTTGAAGAGGGGAGACCATGTTCCTTGGACTTTCCGATGATGAGAGTGACCTCCCCACCCTTCTTTTGAGGCATCCGTGTGAACGGTGAATGACGGTAGAGGTGGTTGCAAAGGTACCTTGTTTTTTAGGTTCTTGGCCTCCGACCATGGCTTGAGTAGTGATCGCAGACGATTTGGTATCGGTCTTTATAGATCTCTTCGAGCGTTTGATGCATATTTTCTCCAAACTCCTGATGCATCTTTTAATTGTGCTCTCAATACTGGATCTGTCACTGAGGCAAACTGGAGGGACCCCAACACTCTCTCCTGTTGCCTTCTTGATATCCTGGCGGATTGAAGGAGTCTTTTGACAGATCCTGCTATCTCTTTCCTCTTCTTTGACGGAATGGATAGGCAGTGTGACTGCAAGTTCCAGTGGACGCCCAGCCACTGAAACTTTTGAGCTGGAGATAGTCGAGACTTTTTCAAGTTGATCTTGAATCCTAAGTGTTCCAGGAACTGGATCACTTCCTTGGAGGCTTGCATGCACTCTTCCACGGATGCTGCCCACACCAACCAGTCGTCCAGGTAGGCTACCACCTGGATTCTCTTTAGGCGTAGTTGATGAATGACTGCATTCGCAAGCTTGGTGAATACCCTTGGAGCTATGTTCAGACCGAAGGGCATGGCTCTGAAAACGTACTTTCTTTTTCGTAGTTTGAATCCCAGGTAGGGGGAAACTTGACGGCTGATTGGAACGTGCCAGTACGTATCCATCATGTCTATGGAGAGTGTGTATGCCCGTTTGGACAAAAGGGTCCTTATGTGTTGAAGCGTCAGCATTTTGAACTTGTAGTTCACTATGAACTTGTTGAGCGGTGATAAGTCCAGAATGACTCTGAGCTATTCAGAGTCCTTCTTCGGAACACAAAATAGCCTTCCTTGGAATCTGATGGACTTTGCCTTCCTTATAACTCTTTTGTTCAGGAGTTCCTGAACATATTCTTCCAGTATGGGGGTTGAATGTTGGAATAATTGAGGGAAGTTTGGTGGAGTTGAGCTCCAACTCCACCCTAGTCCGTTCTTGATTAGGCTGTGGGCCCAGGGATTGAAGGTCCAACGATCCCGGAAGAGGAGAAGTCTCCCTCCTACCAGTAGCATCTCACTTTGAGTGCTGGTTGGAGGATTTACCTCCTTGGCCACGTCCACCTTTGTTGCCCCTACCTCTGAAGGGGCGTCTAGAGGATCCTCAAAAGGAGCCTCGAGACTTCGGCCTAAAGGTTGTTGACTGCCTTTCGAAGACTGGGGTGAACACAGGCGATTGGGTCGCCAGCGTTTGGGGCACCAGTTGGAAGGTGGTGGTTAGTTGTGCCACCGTCTGGGGCACCGTGGCCACGGGAAGCTGTTGCTGTTGTTTTGGCCGAGAGGGCACTCTTGGTCGTTTCGATTTATTCTTCGGCTGGGGACCCTCATCAGCTGAAGATTTTCTCTTAGAGGACAAGCCCCACTTGGAGAGGAGATTTCTGTTCTCTGTTGCGGCTTTGTCACAATCTCACAAGAGAACAGATTCTCGTACCAGAGACCTTAGGCAGTGAAGAAGTCATTTCTTCTGTCTAAGATCTACCAGCACAGGACTGTCTGCTAGGCCAGGGAAGGGGGAATTGTCATACAAAACCCTCCATGTATGGTCTAGGGAGGTCTAGCCTCCTGTAAAAGCAGCTTAAACTGACATGGGAAATCATTTCACCAAGACAGTAAGAGCCTAACACAGACTATGTATTACTCTGATGTCCCGTTCTAAACTCAAAACCGATTCAGTGGTTAAGAGAAAGAAACGAAACACCCCAGTAAAACTTTGCCAGAACTCAGTTCACAGCAAAGCTAGCTGAGGATAGCCTAGGCTAATCAGAGGGAAGGGGGATTGCTCTTAAATCTCGCCAGGAAATTAGTATCGACTTAAAAGGTATAGGAGGTGTCAGTCTCCCCTTAAAAGACAATACAAGAGCAATGGGGACATGTATGAAAGTATACTAAAGCCCCTAGGCTAGTAGCCTAGGAGCATTGAGAATCGTTCACCGAAACTCTCTTGTATACTATCTTGGAAGAGGAAAATTTTATGCAGTAATATCTTAATTGTATAAAATATTGCCTGAGCTTCAATAAAACTTTACCAGGAAGGTTATATCATGCATGAAGTGTGTAGGTGCCTAGGCTAGGAAGCCTAGCACTCGTGAGGCTCGATCACAAATAGCCAAATCCACGACAACAATGACATAATATAAAAATCCCTAGCTAAATTTCTAAATAGCTAAAGTTATTAAAGCAAATAATGCCGGGAAAGGTCGTTCTGGCTAACTAAATGTACAAGAAAGAACGACCGCGTCCATGACGCCATCCGGCTGGCAACAGCTCTTGTTACGTTAATTACGATCTCAATCGAAAAGCAAAACTGGCAAGAGCTTACATTTACACAATTCAAAGATATTACTTAACTTTCCCGAAGCAGATGAGGCTGGTGAAGACATCATAGCGACGAATAAACTCCAAAATAGCAAGAGATAACACGGGATAACACCAGTCAACAAAGCTACTGCAGAAAGAATGGCTTAGTGGCGCCGCGCGGTGGCGATTTGGCGCACTATTTACAGTACGGTAGGAGCGTCACCTTTTTAACGACTCCTATATTCTTGCCTCTTTTCCCCTCTAAGCGAAAGCGCTATTAGGGGTGTAGATTACTATGAGACGTGTCAAGAATACGTCCTCTGATATTACGCGATATCCCCTTTTAAATTTTAAGGGATATTCGCTCCAGGAGTTAGAATTCTGGATACCTTTGGTAAATTCTCTGGGATATATCACTGTAGTCAAATATACCTAGGAAGCTACTAATGAAGGAACTTCCATCAGGACGACATGGCATAAGCCAAAAAAAAATATTGGTTTGTAGAGCACTTATAAGTAAGGTTAGTAAGTATAGCTACAGTATATATACAGAAAGCTTCAAGCAATCAAGGCTAATTAATTCCATACTTATCAGGTGAGAAAGTATATTTTCATTCCCCCTTATGAATAGGATTGCTCTGTCTTTAGGGCAGACTAAGGAACATAATTGTGGACTGAAGAAGGCCTGGCTGGCATAACTGACAACAGAGGGAGAAGAATCTCTAGCACAAATTACAGTAGAGAAGGAAGTAACAGCGTGTACTCCTCCCACTGATGAATAGGGGAATGGTTACTCAGTCCTCATTATGTCAAACTTCTTCAGCAGTATGCATAGTTTTAAAGGTTTAAAGGCTACTAATGAATGGCAGAGGCAAGGGACAGTGACATTATCCTAGCAAGCAGGACAATGCCCAAGAGATTGACCATATATACATATGATCAGCACCCAAGCCCCTCTCCACCCAAGTTAGGACCAGGGATAGCCAGAAAAAGGCTGCTGATGATTCAGCAGGTAGACCTATAGGCTCACCCTAAGCGCCCATCCTTAGCTCAAAGGAAGGCGAGGTTAGCGTGACCAAAGGAACTAATGAGTTTGAGGATGACTTGAACCCCAGTCTGTTGATCACCAGGCAAGTACGTTACCTATAGGCCACCCCCAATGGCAATGAGAGATGTCACCAACTTTTGATGGCATGCAGAAATCGTGCGGACGATTTTTCGAAAACGGATTTTGAGCGAAGCGAAAAATCAATATTTGAGTGAGATGGCCATGACGTCCTGATGGAAGGTTCCTTTAGTAGCTTCCCAAGGGTATATATGACTACAGTGATATTCCCAGAGAATCAAACCAAAGGTTTCACAGAATTCTAACTTCTGGCGCGAGTACCTTTAAGATTACTCTCAAGGGTATCGTATATAATCAGGGGACGTATTCTTGACACGCCACATGGCAATCTGTACCCCGAATAGCCTTTACGCTTCGAGGGGGATACGTGATATCGTATCACAACCGCGGCAACTCCCTCTGGCGGTCATTCCTTGTAGCGTTGAGCAAGGTGCTACAGATACAGTAGATCAGGGGGGGGAAACCGTGAAGATCTTTTCATAGAAAAGAAGGGTGGGTCCATCAGGACGTCATGGCCATCTCACCCAAAAATAGATTTTTCGCTTCGCTCAAAATCCGTTTTTTGGGCTCAAGCCATGATGTCCTGATGGAAGCATACCAGAGAATTAATGTATCTGTGGATTTTTGTCAGTGCCTTAACCTTGGGACAACATTTCTACGGCCAAAAGGGCCAATTGAGACAAATGACGTTACCGTTATCCGTCATTATCACTAAGCATAACAATGTTAGTGCTTCCTGCCCCCTGCAGGGAAGAGTCATTTTTAGACGTTAGAAAAGGGGCCTCAAGGTAGCATATATTGTATGAACAAACAAAGTATACACTGAGAATACAAATGGTCTCAAGGTTTGCATATATTGCGGAACCAATATCAGTGTCCTTATCTGTTGTTTGTAGGCATACAAAGATATGAGAAATACTTACATGAGTAAGTCAAGGAACTCTGGCATCTTAAACATGCAATTGTTGGGCGAATTAGGACGCAACTGCATTTTAATAGACATTTATTCCTAATAAATGACTACATGCTAAATGAATGTAGCATGATAAGGAAATTATACAAGAGACATACACAGAAATTAATGTTCCCTTTTTTGAAAGGGGAAAAATTATGAGTGCCACTCTCAGACTGAAGAAAAGCTCTTTTAACAAGACTTTTCTCTATAATTTCTGTACATGAAATAGTCTAACAACACTGTGTACTATGTACACACGGCACTAGTGATATCCGTATAATTTCACACCTGAGATTCTGAACAGATTTAGTGTTACCTTGGCAACACTTATTCAAAGGGAGGTCACACGAAAAATGCTGACCCATTCTTCATTTAATTGATAGTCCCAATCAATTTACTGTTCATCGCAGAGCTAGACAACAGGGTCCAAAATAGCACCTGCCGCCACCACATAATGCTTCAATCCATAGATTTGCTTAGTATAGTGTCTGTAAGACACACTGGACAACCTCCGATCAGTAAATGAGCGAAGAGGCTGAAGTCCACACACTGAAAGGTTCAGTGATGAAGCAACTTTTCTCGGATCTTTATCTGCAGGGGTACTGTCAGGATCCGCTCCGCGAATAAGGTAGGTGAGCTTCGCCCTCAGTTGTAGGGATAGTTTGATCCAAAGTTTTCTCCTGTAAAGAGCTGTTTCTCCTGAAGTCTGAAGTTCTATGAAGATACACCTTAGACGCTCTAGCAGACCTAGAGAGACATCTTCCTTCAGAGGGCAGATTCTCCAGGAACCCCACCTCTTAGTGGGTAGGTCGTCTTTAGTGAGAAAGGTTAGATCAGGAAAGAGATGCAGTTCTCCCACATAATGTGGCCCTCATCCCCAGATAGGACCACTATTTCACTAACTCTAGCCCCAGAGGCTATAGTGAACCGAAAAAATAACCTTTTAGGTTAGATCCTTGAGGGAAGGAACAATCCTCATTGTTCACAGGTGAGGCATAATGTAGGACCTTGTCCAAAGACCATGAGATGAGCTTTAGTGGTGTTGCAGGCCTAAGCCTGCACATGTTTTCGGAATCTTATTAAAGATTTCAGTCGTCAGATCCATTTAAAGGGCATATAGAAGAGGTCTAGTCGGGGCTGACTTGTACATAGATATGGATCCAAATATCCAATCAAGTGACCTCTCTTGCAAGGTCGGCCATACCCTTGGTGCTTACTCAAGGGTTTAGATGGGGACAAGGCCGAAGAACTAAACTTCTCATAGTATCCAAGGATACACTGCCTCCTTTCTCAAGGGCCATCGTGCTGTTGGCCGCCAGACCTTGAATATAGGGGTGGATAGAGAAGGACAGGCAGAAGATCATGAGATTGCTTTGGGACCCTTTTGCTTTACAAAGCAACTTACTTTTCTAAAGAAGACTCATATTGTCTTCTAGTTGACTAGACTTGTATTCTTCTAGGAATTCTATTTTGCCTTTTGAGATCCCAGTCTTTTTCCTAACCGTTAAAAGCAAGGAATTCATAAGATGAAGGGATCAGGTGTACTGTGATAAATCGAAGGCAGAAAACTTCTGAACCTCCTGGATAATCCTAGGTGCATAACTAGGACTAGCCTCAGCCTCAGTTCCTTCAATACAGGGAACGGGGTGTTCTTGGGCTACCTGGGAGCCAACAGAGCCCTTCTTCCCTGGAAGGGTCTCAGCATGTAGAGGGCCTTCCGGAGGAAATTTGATGGGCTGAACAGGAATTCTACGTCCATCACTTCTATTGTAGAGACATGATGTCTTTTACCTCCATTAGAGGATCCTCGTATGGGGCTAAATAATGAGATAGTATCTTGATAACGCTCGTGATGAAGAGAACGATCTGCAGCTCGGGGACTTGTTCCCATCTGGCAGGGAATGGGTCTGCGTCCGTGTACCATTCCAACTCTATTGGGTTGAACCCAAGAAGAGCATCCGCTGTCACCTTGCGGATCATATATAAAAGAGCTGCTGATAGACGCCATTCCCTTAAGGAAGGGATGGCTAGCATTCCCTAATGAAATGAGACATCCCTTATCCTCGACAATTTCGACTCTCATTATCGCTTTGATGCCCCAGATCAACCTGAGGAGGTCTGATCTGTGTGGAGAGAGTTTCTCCACCCATTACAGGGCTAAAATGGCCTACGGGTCCGTGGCCTTTGGTCATTGTAGGGTAAGCGAAGAGGGAATGACCATCATTGGTCCTATTAGATCTCTTTGAGCGTTTGATGCGTATCTTCTCCAGCCTCTTAACGCATCTTATAGTTGTGCACGTAGCACTGGGTCTGTCATTATCGTGAACTGGAGAGAGTTCGAAACTCCTCCCTGTTAGCATCATGGCATCCTGACTGATTACAATAGTCTCTTGACAGACCTTGCGATCTCCTTTTACATCCCCAAGGGAAAGGAGCGTTAGGATGACTACAGGTTTCAATGATTTTTTAAAAACATTGAAGCCCCTGAGCTGGAGAGAATTGAGACTTCTTGAAGTTATTTGCATCCTCGATGTTCCGGGGCCGGATCATCTCCATGGATGCTCATAGACAGTCGTTTCGGGTGCTGCCCACCCCAGCCTGTCGTCCAGGGCCATTGTTGCCTGAACTCTTTCTAGGCTTGGTTTCGCTTGACTGTGTCTGCTAATTCCGTAAAGATCCTAGGACTGAATCTAGACCGACGAGAATCTTGTCTAGGATATATGTTATCTTCTGTAACTTGGATCCTAGGTAGGAGGGGAGGGGGTGACTGACTGAAAGTTGCTGATAGACATCTTCCAGGTCTGGCTAGATTGTCAACACCCCTTACTGAATAAGGTCCTTATGTTCAGAAGGATTAACATTCTGAACATGCTGTTTTATTGGAACTTGTTGAGTGGCGCCAAGTCCAGAATGACTCGGAGTTTTCTTGAGTCTTTCACGTGAACACTAAACAGCCTTCCTTGGAAACCGATGGACTCTACTTTCCTCACCGCTAGTATGCTCTAGAGCTCTAAGGTATACTCTTCTAGGGGGATTTGAATATAAGAAGAGTTGAGGAAAGGATGGTGGAGATATGTCCATTTCCATTCTAGTCTCATCTTGGTTAGGCCTTGAACCCAAGGATCGAAGGTCCAGCGATCCAGGAGGAACTTCCCTCCTACCAGAAGCGTCTGTTTGCTTCGCATGATCAGAAGGTGTACATATCTGACCGTCTGTGGAACAACGGTCATTGTAACTGTGGGATGCTGTTTAACATCCCAAGAAGAACTAAGAAACCCTTCCGTCCTCCTTTTAGGCCAAACCTGACCGTTTGCCTATATCAGCTTTTCAGTGTTTCACTGTAATAGAAGGTTCCTTTCTATTGTATAAAGCTTAGGATAGGTACGCTGGAAATGAATAGAAGAGACACATACGTGTGAATCCTTCCAGCCAACTGCTGCGGCCTTCCTAATTATTGATTCTAGGGCATCTCCTTTCAAGAAGGGCCTGATGGAAGATTCTAGCCCATAAGGATAGAGTAGCGTAAACAGCGCCTACGTCCGGGGAATTAATAATGAGAATCAAAGAGGCTCATGAAGAGTCAGCGTAGAAAAAAGAGGGGGGGAAGTGGATCCCCCAAATCAGGTAGGTCTCAGCAAGAAATTGTGTTTAGAAGCACAGCATACTGGAAAACCATTCTATTGTATGGTTATGTACCAAAGATTTCTGTCTGTGATATGGTCCTATACTACAGATGTACAGGGTATTGTATACCCCTATACAACTGGCATATTACCGTCAAGGCTAGTACTTGGGGGTAAGATAACTGGCACAGTACTTCAGTACCGATATGGCTAGCAGTTCTCCGGCATGTCAGCAGAAGTCACACCATCCTAGCCAGTATTCAATGTGACTGGGTAGTGGTGAAAACTACACGCATAGTCAGCAGCCCTCTGAACCATTGGCGACTCCTCGGGGTGTCCGCAGTCCGCCGGTTATCGGCGGGCTGCCGATTGAAGGCATACCAACTCAGCTATTGACTGGGTGGTGACCAAGGGCACACACTGCCAGCTCTCGGCGGCGGAGTCGGATGTGACAGTGAATCAATGACTGCCGTCATTGTTATCACTACTAGGTGTGGCCTGAAAGTAGTCTCTCTGCCTGGTGTTTGCCAACCGGGGGTTCGAGTCTTGCTCAGATTCATTAGTGCCGTTAGTATCTGCAACCCCACTATCCTTGTGAGGCAAGGTTGGGGGATTTGGGAGAGCTTTACGACCTTAAAAACCTTTAAAGGGAACACTAAATTGTTAGTTATCGAAATGAATAAGTGAAATCTTCAGTCCAATTCCCGTAGAGTTTTCGTATTTTTGCGAGTTCGCAACTGAACCGCATTTTTGAGATAACTTCTGAAACCAAACTAACCGTAGTTCGACAGCTTGAGACAGCCATCTGTATGCACTGGCAGCGAGAGGGGGGGGGGTTACCCCCATCGTCACCTCCTCTCCACGAACTGGAGTGGAGAAAGGAGGGATAGGGGACAGCATATCCTTTAGGAAGCTGTAAAATAGGTAGGTATGGTTTCGGAGAGATTTTTAGAAATCTCATACCCAAATGTGTTATATTAACATGGGTTTTTTCGAGACCTTCGACAGTAAGGTCTGACCTACTTACAGGTCAGAGGGTCTCAGACGGGGTTGGGGATTTGGAAATAATATTGCTGGGGGCATGAACCAGCATATATTATGTCTGTGAAAATACTCATCTTTATAACTGCAGAAGACTGCGATGCATCATCTGGTGTCCCTCCTGTAAGGAAAGGAGAACAGAAATAAGTATTCAATTGATTATCGCACTGATAAACAATTTGCAAAAATCATCTTTTGATAAAAATAGCTTAGGACAGAAAGCTAAAAGAGATAGTGGGAGACACATACCCGTGTATCCCCTGTGAGCCAATGCTGTTACCTCCCCTCAGTATTAAGATAAGGAAATTCCTCCAACCGGGAAATTCCCGGTAGAAAAAGGGGGTCGAACACCTAGGTGTAAGGAAGTGTACAAGCACTGTCCCCCTCTATACTTAACACTGTGAGTTAAGGAGGACTGATTTCACAATCAGAGTATCGAAGGAATGCCATTCTTTCGATATAGGAGCGGCACCAGCAGAAGCTCGCACAAGGGTACCCAAGATATGTTGTTGATTAGAAAAATAAAAGACATATATTTGTGCATCCCAACCAATCTATTTACTGTGACCTCCCTTACAATATTAAATCAGGGAGCTTCCTGATCAGGGAAACTCAGGGATAAGGGCTCTCCCCTTTAGGGGTTAGAGGTGTCACACCACCAGCCCTTCACGAAATTTAATATTTCAGGGTAAATGGAAACTGATTTCAAATCAGAATATTGAAGAAATATTATTCTATCAATATAGGATTGGGTTCAGCAAATATCTGGGCAGGGATACCCAAGATATATTGGAAATAACTACTAGTATAATATATACGTTAGTTATCCATCTGCCGTATATACTATACTGCAAATATACTGACTACCTGTATAGACATATACTGTAGTTCAGCCGGCATGTTGCCGGATTAGCTAGCTCTTGCCGGAGCAGCTAGCAAGCTAGATAAGAGAGAGAAAAAGCATGGGGTGAAGGCTATCTATTACAGTAATAAAGGATGTAAAAGTCTAATTTTACTGCCTTTCTCCAAAAAGAAGGTTCAAATGGAAGGGGAAAATGTACCATTCAGGCTTCCATCTAGCCATAGTACTATTGCCGGCTTACCACTGTAGGCCAGCCTCCGGCAGCACGAGTACAGTCGGCATGCTACCGACTGAGTCAGTACCTATCTGTGCCGGTCTACTGCCGGCCAGAACAATACGCCGACAACAGAAGTTGTGGCCAGCAGTTCAAGGGAGAACTGGAGAACCTTGGTGACAAAAGGGACCTCCAACTTACAGCCGTCATGGCCGCTGGAAGCCGGCAGTCGCCGACAGCCATCAGCTGAGGAGAGGAGGTCTGGCCGGCTCCGGCAACCCACCGGCAACGGTAAGGTTGCAGGACGCCGGCTCAGTAAAGACAATGGCTCGGCCATCGTAAAAGAACAGAGGGGGGGGGGGAGGGTCCTATATGGGGTATGGGAGGGACTGGCAATGTTGCTGGACCTACACACCTTGAAGAAACTCTGTTTCAGTACCGGCACAACCACAAGCGGCAGGAAAATCAACTATTCTCCAGCTTAGGAGGTGCTAATACAGTTAAGGGGACGGCAGTCCATGCCGTTCCTCTCAACAAGGGAGAAACAGAGTTCCAATGCCGGCACCATCCTAGGCCACAAGAGTATACGACTCTACAGCCTAGGGTCTGCGAGCATAGGACTAGTCTACTAGACCACAGGGAGAAGGTGGCAGCAACATTCGACCACTTCAGGTGTAATCTAGGGAGGGCTAGCCGCCTATGCCGGCAGCTCAGCCGGCAGGGGAATGCAATTACCCCGCCGACCGACTGCCGACAAAAGACTAAATACTCTGGGGTTCTGATCGAATTCCAAAACTTGCCGTCTGCCGTTAAGGGATAAGACAGAAAACTCTAGGCTAGTCATGCCTGAATTCGAAATTCAAGGCCGACGCAGAGAATTGTAGCCTAAGGCTACTCTCAGAGGGAAGAGAGATTACCCATAAATCTCTAAACGAGACTAGTAATGGCTAATATAATTCCAGGAGATATCAATCTCCAAGGAATGATAACCGATACACAAGGGTAACCGGAGAAATGACGAAAGTATATGTTGTCTAGGCTAGGTTACCCAGACAAGGCGAGATCTCGGTTACCTAAAATCACCAAAACTCTGAAATATACGATCGACACAGAAAAAAGGGGAAAATTATGCATATAAATATCTTTACAATATAAAATGCCTAAATAGCTTTCATAATAACAATTAAAGCTATTTAAACCAGAAATGTCGTTCTGTTATCTAAATAACACATGCCCAATGAACGACGGCGCCAATGGCGACACCGGTGATCGGAGTAGATCCAAACACAATAATTACACTAAATTCATTGTGAGGCTGGAACTAAAATACATATATACTCAACTTTCTGCATGGAGAAAGAAGCCGTAGAAAGCATAAAGATTCCTATAAATCGATCGAAAATGTCAGATCAACAGGGAACACCACCGTAGCGAGTCGCTACAGATAAAGGAATGACCGCCAGAGGGAGTTGGCGCGGTTGTGATATGATAGTAGTAGGGGAACCAGGGTAATCTTTATTGCGGCTACCCTTCTAATTCTGCCACGTATCCCCCTCGAAGCGTAAAGGCTATTCGGGGTACAGATTGCCATGTGGCGTGTCAAGAATACGTCCCCTGATTATATACGATACCCTTGAGAGTAATCTTAAAGGTACTCGCGCCAGAAGTTAGAATTCTGTGAAACCTTTGGTTTGATTCTCTGGGAATATCACTGTAGTCATATATACCATTGGGAAGCTACTAAAGGAACCTTCCATCAGGACGTCATGGCTTGAGCCCAAAAAAACAATACGAAAGACAATTGTTCGAAAAACTTTTTTCGAAACCCAATTATTCGAAAACAGTTGTTCGAATGTGTATTTGTTCGAATTTACAATTGATCGAATTACAAGATATTCGAATAAGCAATTTTTCGAAATTCATGTTGTTCGAATCCATAGTATACTTTACTTAACCATAAAGGAGAATAGGATTATTATTATTATTACTATTACTATTATTATTATTATTATTATTATTATTAATGGGGAATATCTTTTTAACTTAAAATTTGCAGATAGCTTATTTCTATTTAGTGAATCATGAAAGGAATTGTAAAAAATGATAGAAAATTTGAATTGAGAAAGCAGAAATGTAGAACTGAAGATTAATATGAGAAAAACAAAGATAATGTTCAATGAAAAGGCAGAGAAACAAATAAAGGTTAGGGACGAATCTCTAGAGAGACAGACGGTAAGTGTTTCCCCAGGACATGAGACCGAAATTCAAAGAAGGATAAGTATGTGATGGAGAAATTTTGGATAACAAAGAATTTATGAAAGTAAAATGCCACTTTCTCTAAAAAGAAAAATATCTAATCAGATGGTCTTACCAGTACCAACTTTGGAGCCTTACTAAAGTATTAGAGCATAAGCTATTTACAACTTAAAGGAGCTATGGAAATAAAAATGATGGGATTAACACTATGAAAAAAGAGTAACATGGATACAAAGTCGAACTAAAGTAATGTAGAGAACATCCTAACGACTTGTAAGAAAAACAAATGGACGTATAATGTGAAGGATAGATAATAAATGGACATTACGAATAAGAGGATGGGCCAATAGAAATTACAAACGAAGCAAGGGAAGGAGGAAAAAGTAATGGATTCACGAGTGAAGAAAATTTCCTTGTATGTTTATATATATATATATATATATATATATATATATATATATATATATATATATATATATATATATATATATATATATATATACAGTGGTACCTCTACATACGATCTTAATTCGTTCCAGAAACTGCTTCGTATGTTAAAACAATCGTATGTTGGAGCAAATATTCCCATAAGAATATACTGTAATTTGTATAATTCGTTCCAAACCCCAAAAACCTATATTAACTCCTTAATAAATTACTACATATAATTACACATAACAATAACATAACTGCATAAAATGAAAGAAGCGTGTAAAAAAAGATAATTATAAAGAAAAAATAAATAAAAAAATGTGTTTTATTGTAAATTTACCTTAGAGACAGGCCAATGCAGGTGTAGGATTTGCTACGCCAGGAGGAGACGGACGATCGGCGAGAAGGTAGACATAGTGTTAACATGTTCTTTAAAAAATACTCTCTCTCTCTCTCTCTCTCTCTCTCTCTCTCTCTCTCTCTCTCTCTCTCTCTCTCTCTGTTCTTCTTCATTGTTAGTGTTAGAGACGTCTATTAATTTTTTCTGAAAGAGAGAGAGAGAGAGAGAGAGAGAGAGAGAGAGAGAGAGAGAGAGAGAGAGAGAGAGAGATTAAACAAAAATGTGTTGTGTACATATGATTTTTAACAGCGTCAATGAGTTGAAAGACAATTAAATGTAACTAAAAAAACAATATCAGCGAATCTGAATTCCTTTATTAACTAAAACAAATATTGATACAAACACACTTGTGCGCGTATGCACAAACACACACACACGCAGCAGGAGACACGATCTGCTAGGAGGTAGAGATGGTGACTGCGATAATGTACCGTAACTTACACTACGGAAACTTTAATCTAAATTACCTTATTTATTTTTTTTTTTATTTTTATATTTCATATTTTTTACATTTTTTTCTTTTGATTTTTAATTTTCATCACTTTCAGTCACGAGTTATGGTACGTTATCGCAGTCACCATCTCTACCTCCTCCCCTACCGTCTGTCTCTTACTGCGTAGTAATTCTTGCACCTGTGTGTGTGTTTGTGCATACACACACGAGTGTGTTTGTATCAATATTTGTTTTAGTTAATAAAGGAATTCAGATTAGCTGTTATTACTTTCTTAGTTACATTTAATTGTTTTTCAAATCGTTGACGCTGTTAAAAATCATATGTACTGTAAACACATTTTTGTTTAATCTCTCTCTCTCTCTCTCTCTCTCTCTCTCTCTCTCTCTCTCTCTCTCTCTCTCTCTCTCTCGAACAAAATAATAGACGTCTCTAACACTATAACAGCGAAGAAGAACGAGAGAGAGAGGGAGAGAGAGAGAGATTTTATTTAAAGAACATGTTAATGCTATGTTTAGAGAGAAACAGAAAAAGAGAGAAGAGCTTGTTAATGCTATCTTGGTTTTCTTTGCTTTACTTTTTTCTTTCTTTCTGTTCATCACGTTGGCCCTTCTCACAAATGATCATTGCCAACAATATCTTTGTCCTTTATCCCTATCAACAAAAGACGTTCTATCTCTTCCAGGGTATTGCTATGATGTCTTGTAATAATGGTGATCCCCTTTGATGGTTTATCTGCTTTAATGGCTGCCTTCTGCTTGATGATCGTCGAGATCATAGGCCTATTCCGGCCATATTGTTTAGCCATATCACTCACATGCACACTGCTCTCATGTTTTTCGATAATTTCTTGCTTCAATTCTAATGAAAGAATTGCCTTCTTCCTTTTCTCACCACTACCTGTACTGAAACTTAGCTTCTTAGGCACCATGATTATAGGTAAAATAAAAAAGGAAATGTGAGAAAAGGAAGAAAATAAGCACTGTTAAAAACAGACCAAACAGAGGACAACCACACGATACACACAAGAACAAAGAACAGAGCACTCGACGCTCAATGGCGTCCCTCTTACATGCTGCCATCTACCAGCGTAAACAAGATCTACATCGTATGTTGGAGCATTACTTCGGGTGTCGAGAGAAATTTGGTCGAATTTTACTTCGTATGTTGGAAAATTCGTATGTTAGGACAATTGTATGTAGAGGTTCCACTGTGTGTATATATATATATATATATATATATATATATATATATATATATATATATATATATATATATTTTTGGGGGCTCAACCCATGTCGTCCTGATGGAAGGTTCCTTCAGTAGCTTCCTAAGGGTATATACAATACAGTGAACCCTCGTTTATCGCGGTAGATAGGTTCCAGACCCGGCCGCGATAGGTGAAAATCCGCGAAGTAGTGACACCATATTTACCTATTTATTTAACATGTATATTCAGACTTTTAAAACCTTCCCTTGTACGTAGTACTGTTAACAAACTACCCTTTAATGTACAGAACACTTAATGCATGTACTACAGTACCCTAAACTAAAACAGGCACAAATATTAAAGGCGATTTTATATCATGCGTTTCCTAAACACGCCAAAAAGCACGATAAAAAATGGCAACCAATGTTTTGTTTACGTTTATCTCTGATCATAATGAAGAAACAAACGCATTTACACATCTGTGTATAGGTTAGTTTTTGCATCGATTATATTGATTATTCAGTACAGTATGTTGATTTTGTTATTACCAATGTTTTACTTAATTTTTCTTAGGACTTCCAAATGAAATGTATTTCTTTATGACGCCGCCTGAAACGACGGCGTAATAAAGTACGCTCAGTAAACATACGAAGGCATTTAACGTGCATGATGAAAGCAGGAAAACAATTTACGAGAGAGAGAGAGAGAGAGAGAGAGAGAGAGAGAGAGAGAGAGAGAGAGAGAGAGAGAGAGAGAGAGAGAGAGAGAGAGAGAGAGAGTTGTTTTACGTACGTAAATGTAAATTTTAAACAAAAAAAATAGCCCCATTTCATATAAAATAGGTTATTACAAATATTTTACTTTATCATATTACAGTAGTCTGTATAATACTGTAAAGTTCAGTACAGTATGTTGTTGTTATAGTCGTGGCGATGAAATTCTCACGAAACAAAAACACGGCATTCAATTACAACAGCTGATTCATATTCTCTCTCTCTCTCTCTCTCTCTCTCTCTCTCTCTCTCTCTCTCTCTCTCTCTCTCTCTCTCTTCGTGTTATACAATACTTACATATGGATGAAGAAACTAAAATTAGTTTTCTTAGTGTCAATTAAATACGAAATGAAAAAATTATGCCGAGTTTACATCCATTTCAATCGTTGCTAGAAATACGGCATCCGATTTCATCAGCAAACCACTATTTTTTGGGAAACATCATTTTATTCTAGAAAATTGTTACTCTTTAAATAGTTAATTGCACATTAAGAAAGCATGTACTTTTGTTTTTAAATTGTTGACTTCTTTTTGTTTTACTTTTGCCTGTGATTAGATCAGCTGACGTCTAGCTGCCGCTCTTGAGAGTGTACGAATACACTAACAAAGTATCGTTTATACCATTTCTTAACTTATTCAAACCGTCTACAGTATACAGTTGATATTACATAAGCACCAATGTGTTATAACCTATAATTTTTGTTTGTTTATTACATTTAAAACAACACACACACACTCTCTCTCTCTCTCTTTCTCTCTCTCTCTCTCTCTGTGGGATACTTTTCACTACCTCCCATTCCTTACCTCTCTCTATCTCTCTAACAAATGATATCTTTGTTGCTCCTCAAAGTTTCATTTATATTGAAAATCAATCATGATTCAATTTTCCTTACTTTCTCCTATCTCGCACCATCGGTCACATCGCGGTATTTTCGAAATTTCCGGAAAATCCGCGATATATGTATATACATGCGTTATGAAAAAAATCCGCGAAGTGGTGAATCCGCGATGGTCGAACCGCGAAGTAGCGAGGGTTCACTGTATGACTACAGTAGATATTCCCAGAGAATTAAACTAAAGGTTTCACAGAATTCTAACTTCTGGCGTGAGTACCCATAAGGTTTCCCTTTAGGATATCGTATATCAACAGGGGACGTATGCTTGACACGCCACATAGCTATCTGCACCCCACATAGCGTTTACGCTTCGAGGGGGAAATGGTGGCAAGTTATGGGAGGAGCCGTTACAAAGTTCTCCTCCTCCGTTACTGTTTTGGTACTCGACGACGTCAACATCCGGTCACCATGTTGGCCGCCATCTTGGATGACGCCGCCGGAGCGCGCCATCGTCATTCCTTCTTACGTAGCGTATATGACCAGGTGCTTTTTCCCAGTTGTTCGCTAAGTATTTCATCATGTCGCAATCTTCTGCCTCGCCTTCTTGTGGAAAGTTGAGTACCATATTCTTGTATTGTACAAAATAAGCTCCAGCCGTAAGTAACGCCTTTTTATCTTAAAATACCGTGTTTTGTGGCGGAGCTTTGCCTTGACCGCAGGCATCATGTTGGAAGCGGTTGTTCGCCTCGCATGCTTTTTTGGGCTCAGGCCATGTCATCGTGATGGAAGTTCCTTCAAAGGTAGCTTCCTAGGTATATTTGACTACAGTGATATATCCCAGAGAATTTACCAAAGGTATCCAGAATCCAACTCCTGGAGCGAATATCCCTTAAAATTTTAAAAAAGATATCGCGTAATATCAGAGGACGTATTCTTGACACGTCTCATGGCTATCTACACCCCCAATAACGCTTTCGCTTCGAGCGGAAAGAGTGGCAAGAATAAGGAGAGTCGTTAAAGAGACAACGCTCTCAACACTCCTACTGTACTGTAAATAGTGCACCAAATCGCCACCGCAAGGCGCCACCAAGCCATTCTTTCTCTCATAGCTTCGTTGACCGGTGTTATCCCGTGTTATCTCTCGCTATTTTGGAGTTTTTTTGGTCGCTATGATGTCTTCACCAGCCTCATCAGCTTCTGGAAAGTTAAGTAATATCTTTGAATTGTGTAAATGTAAGCTCTTGCCAGTTTTGCTTTTCTATTGAGATCGTAATTAATGTAACAAGAGCTGTTGCCAGCCGGATGGCGTCATGGACGCGGTCGTTCTTTCTGTACATTTAGTTAGCCAGAACGACCCTTTCCCAGCATTAATTGCTTTAATAACTTTAGCTATTTAGAATTTTAGCTGGGGATTCTTATATTATGTCATTGTTTCGTGGATTTGGCTATTTATTTCGAGCCTCACGAGTGCTAGGCTTCCTAGCCTAGGCACCTACACACTTCATGCATGATATAACCTTCCTGGTAAAGTTTTATTGAAACTCAGGCAATATTTTACACATTTATGATATTACTGCATTATGCTTTCCTCTTCCAAGATAGTATACAGAGAGTTTTGGTGAACGATTCTCAATGCTCCTAGCCTACTAGCCTAGGGGCTTTAGTATACTTTCATACATGTCCCCATTGCTCTTGTATTGTCTTTGAGGGGGAGACTGACACCTCCTATACCTTTTAAGTAGATACTAATCTCCTAGGAGATTTAAGAGCAATCCCCCTTCCCTCTGATTAGCCTAGGCTATGCTCAGTTTACTTTGCTGCCAACCGAGTTCTGGCAAAGTTTTACTGAGACGTTCCGTTTTCTTTCTCCTAACCACTGAGACGGTTTTGAGTTTAGAACGGGACATCAGAGTAATAAGTCTGTGTTAGGCATCTTACTGTCTTGGTGAAATGATTTCCCATGTCAGTTTAAGCTGCTTTTACAGGAGGCTAGACCTCCCTAGACCATACATGGAGGGTTTTGTATGACAATTCCCCCTTCCCTGGCCTAGCAGACAGTCCTGTGCTGGTAGATCTTAGACAGAAGAAATGACTTCTTCACTGCCTAAGGTCTCTGGTACGAGAATCTGTTCTCTTGTGAGATTGTGTCCTATGGGCCGCTCTCTCACTTGGCTAACCCAACCTGGGGAAATGATTTCTCCTACCTGAGGTTACTCCATGAGACCAGAATCCCTTAAGTTGGGTGGTGCCTTCGGGCATTACCTTACTTGTAGGACATCTACCCCCTCCCCTCTTTCTCTTTCGTGTTGGATGAGCCAACAACCTCCTGGCCGTCGTTCTACATTTGACCCTAAGGGTTATTTGTAGAACTGGCCTGAGGTTCCCTGTCTGCCGCCGGCCGAGCCGGCTGCCGGCAGGTACCCTCGTATTCTTTAGAGTGTTCTTCAGTCCTCCCTTGATCTGCCTTCCATAGCCCATATGATTGGGATATGGTTGGGTGGAAGCCCGAATATAATTTCCCCTTCCACTTGAACCCTCATTCTGGATGTAGGCCGGCAAGGCTGAGCTCTTGTCTTCCACCATTCTCTCTTTTTCTCTACCTTTCGTTTTACTGGGCCATGTGATTTGTCTGCCGGCCGGCATTTGCTCTGCCGCCGCTTACTATGGGCGTCGCTGATCGACAACCCAATGACAATAGACATACTGGGACCGGCTGCTGGCTACTGAGTTGCCGGCCGGCAGCCGGCCACCCGTAACTTGGACATTTGTCGCCGGGTCCTACTTGATGGAAGGATCCTCGGCTGCCGGCCGGCAGCCGGCCACCCGTAACTTGGACATTTGCCGCCGGGTCCTACTTGATGGAAGGATCCTCGGCTGCCGGCCGGCAGGGCCGCTGCCGGCCGGCAGACCCGCTGCCGGCCGGCAGAGCCGTTACCAGCGGCCTGCCGCCCATTATTTTGAAGACAGTAACTGCCTTCAATAGCCCAGAATAGATCGGCATGTGCCGCCTTGCCCGGCAGACTCCGGCAGGTCCGGCATGTGCCAGCAGGCCTTACAGGACTCGCGGCATACTGCCGACAGTCAGTGCTGTAGCCCAAAAGTTTTTCCAACCTACAAGGTGCTTCATGGGCAGCCTATTGTGAGACCATCACATATAAGAGAGCGATTCTCTCTTCCATTAATGGTTATTATCCATTATTGTCTTTAATCCCCAATATTGAACCTGGAAGATTGTGTCAGGAAGACACTCTATATCAAAGGATATCATCTTCCCCTAAAAATTCTTAAAGAATTTTGCATTCAATACGGGAGGAGGTCATAGCAATTGGCTGGACAGGAAACACATGTAGGTGTCTTTCCTATCTCTAGCTTACTCTATCCAAGCTAATATTATTAATATGTATGCTGAAATCTGAGAATTTCACCGAATACTCATATGCTTTTCTTTCTTTACAGGAGGAGCATCCCGAGTGCGGGAACAACTTTTGCAGGGTCCGTAGTAAGAACCTCTACGGCCATGACATGTGCAGGGCCCATGCTCGCTGCGCAATCACCAAGGGGGCTCTCACGTACTGGGACCCACAGGTATGTACCGTTTGCGAAAAACTGGTTAAAGAGGGTTTTGACGATCAAAAGTCTACTGAGTCAAGGGACGCAGCAAGGGAGATGCTGCGAAAATGGGTCAGGGGCTTCCAGAAGAACACCTCTGGCCCATACCTTCCTAATGAAAAGATGAGGGCTTGTCTTTTCCCTAGGGCATCTTCGGATGCAGTTATTCCCCTGGCTCAACCTGAGATTCCCCTGGTTCAGATTCCGGTAGAATCTGAAGTTTCGGATGCCTTGGAGAGCATCCAATTAGAGGACAACATGTCAGTTGTCTCGGAGGAGGCTGAGTACAATCTCCTAGTGGAGGAACTGGATCAGGCGGATGACGTTCCACCTGAGTCCAAAGTCGAGAAAGCCGAAACGATTTCAGTATCATGAGCCACGGTGACTGAGCCGGTGCCTTCGACTTCTTCCGCTGCACCCCAGTTAGATTCCATCAAGAGTATGTTGCACTCGCTGTTGTCCATGGTGCAGGACATTCAGAAGAAATCGTCCGAGAAAGAGGCCTCTCTTCGGACGGAAATGCATCAGCTGGTCGCAACACGTTTGGCCTTAAAGAATCTAAACGTTAAGGATCTCCTCGCCTTCTCTGACGTCAACCCCTGGAGGTACGCAGAGCATATCCCTATGTCAGGGGGGAAGATCTTTCTCTCAGAAAAACTGGGCACTGTCCCAGTGGGGGAAATTGAGTTCTGGCCCAGCAAAGGGGCCTACCCGGATTGCTATGTCCGTCTAAAGACAGAACCTGCATGCAAAGAGGAGACAGAGCCGAAGGAAACCATTGTCCTTGAACTCTCTAAGGCCCAGGCCTTATATACAACCACCTTGAAGGAGAGGGCCTTTACTAGCTCCAAGGTGCCGGCTCTCAGCAAGAAGCACCCGTCCTTCATTGCTGACCCCAAAAGTGCCTTCCCCTTTATGGACAAAGGGCTTAAGGCAGCCTTAAAGGCAGTTGAAGCAGGGAAACCATGCCCTACACTGGAAGAGTGTAGACCTTTCTCCCCTGCCTTCCCATCAGACAATGCAGACTGGAAGGATGTCCACAACACCTTCACAGTTGGGAAGCTGGAGGCAGATATTGCCGGACGACAGTTCGGCGAAGACCCCCCGAAGCTGTCAGACTTTCTCCTGCGCAGAGAACAGGAGACAAAAGAACGTCTTGCTGCTTCCTTGTTTCTGCAGACTGGCCTAGAGACAATGGCAAGCATCCCGGATACCCCAGACATGTACATGGTCTTCGCCAAATCTCATTTGGCGACAGTCACCAAGGACCTGTACAACTTTATTAAAGCCCGAAGGGCTTGCAGAGAGTTCATGTTCGCCTCAGCTGCGGTGAGACACGAACCAAGGAAGCTGATAGCTTCCAACATCTGGGGAAAAGACCTCTTCCCAAGCGAAGTGGTCAAAGAGGTCGTGGACAAAGCCGCTACAGAGAACAGAAACCTTCTCTCTAAATGGGGCTTATTCTCAAAAAGAAAATCTTCAGCTGAGGGTCCCCAACCAAAGAACAAGTCGAAACGACCAAGAGTGCCCTCTCGGCCTAAACAACAGCAACAGCTTCCCGTGGCCACGGTGTCCCAGACGGTGGCACAACCACCCACCACCTTTCAACTGGTGCCCCAAACGCTGGTGACCCAGTCACCGGTGTTCACCCCAGTTTTTGAAACGCAATCGACAACCTTTCGGCCGAAGTCTCGAGGTTCCTTTCAATATCCTCGAGATGCCCCTTCAGAGGTAGGGGCAACAAAGGCCTCCTCCTACCTAGGATTCAGGCTTCAAAGAAGACAATACACCTTCAGAGCCATGCCCTTCAGACTCAACATAGCTCCAAGGATCTTCACAAAGCTCACAGACACGATCGTCCAACAGCTACGCCTTCAAGGCGTCCAGGTGATGGCTTACCTGGACGATTGGCTGGTATGAGCCGCATCCTCAAGAAAAGTGACCCAATTCCTGGAACATCTGAGTTTCAAAATCAACACCAAGAAGTCTCGACTTTCTCCAGCTCAAAAGTTTCAATGGCTAGGAATCCATTGGAACCTCCAGTCACACCGTCTTTCCATCCCTCCAAATAAAAGGAAGGAAATAGCGGGATCTGTCAAGAGACTCCTCAGATCCAAACGGATTTCAAGACGTCAACAGGAGCAGGTGCTCGGCTCCCTCCACTTCGCTTCAGTGACAGACCCAGTGCTACGAGCACAGCTAAAGGATGCTTCGGGAGTCTGGAGAAGATACGCATCCATCACTCGAAGAGATCTCAAGAGACCTCTGCCAACCAGGCTTCGCTCACTCCTAAAGCCATGGTTGGAGGCAAAGAACCTGAAGAGATCAGTCCCCCTTCAACCTCCACCTCTGCCGGTCGTTATCCACACGGATGCATCGCTAGAAGGATTGGGGGGTCACTCCCCTCAACGACAAGTTCAAGGAACATGGTCTCCCCTATTCAAGACATTCCACATCAACTTCTTAGAGGCCATGGCGGTCCTTTTCTCTCTGAAAAGACTGTCTCCTTGACCCTCGTCCCACATCCGTCTAACCCTGGACAGCGCCGTTGTGGTCAGATGTCTCAACCATCAGGGCTCAAGATCGCCCCAACTCAACCAAGTGCTTCTACCCATCTTCCGCCTTGCGGAAAAGAAGAGATGGCACCTCTCAGCAGTTCACCTTCAAGGATTTCGCAACGTGACGGCAGATGCTCTATCGAGGACAACCCCGATAGAGTCAGAATGGTCCCTAGACGCAGACTCATTCTCCTTCATCTCTCGCCACGTCCCGGAACTGCAGATCGACCTCTTCGTAACGAGCGACAACAAACAACTTCCTCGTTACGTGGCCCCATACGAGGACCCCAGAGCGGAAGCAGTGGACGCCACGTCCCTGGATTGGAACAGATGGTCCAAGATTTACCTGTTCCCTCCACCCAACCTTCTGCTGAAAGTCCTCACCAAGCTGAGAACCTTTCAAGGCACAGCAGCCCTAGTGGCACCCAACTGGCCATGGAGCAACTGGTTCCCCCTAATCCTGGAGTTACAACCCAAGATAATTCCCCTGCCGGACCCAGTTCTATCCCAGCAAGTTCAGAAGTCAACTGTCTTCGCTTCATCAAGGAAATCCAGAGACCTACAGGTCATGATTTTCTCTCCCTAGCCGTTAAGAAGAGGTTTGGGATCTCGAAGAAAAGTTTCGACTTCCTAGAGGAATACAAAACTAAATCTAACAGAAGGCAATACGAATCTTCCTGGAAGAAATGGGTATCCTTTGTCAAGGCTAAGAATCCTACGGAAATCTATATAGATTTTTGTCTGCCCTTCTTTATTCACCTTCATGGACAGGGCTTGGCAGCCAACATGATTACTACCTGCAAATCGGCCTTAGCAAGACCACTACTCTATGCCTTCCAGATTGACCTGTCCGACGACATCTTTAATAAGCTGCCAAAGGCATGTGCTACACTCCGTCCCGCGCCTCCTCCGAGACCTATCTCCTGGTCTCTCGACAAAGTGCTCCAATTCGCCTCAAGTCTGGACAACGAGTCTTGCCCTCTGAAAGATTTGACTCAAAAAGTGATTTTTCTTTTCGCTCTCGCCTCGGGAGCCCGAGTCAGTGAGATTGTGGCTTTATCAAATGAAGAGGGCCAGATACAGTTTGCTGACACAGGCGAACTTACCCTCTTTCCTGACCCAACGTTTCTCGCCAAGAACGAGCTTCCCACCAAACGGTGGGGCCCCTGGAGAATCTGCCCCCTGAAGGAAGATGTCTCTCTATGCCCAGTAGAGAGTCTAAAGGTCTATCTTCGAAGAACTTCAGACTTTGGCGGAGGACAGCTCTTTAAAGGAGAAACATCAGGGTCTGATTTGTCACTCAAACAACTAAGGGCGAAGATCACCTACTTTATTCGCAGAGTATTAGGTTACCCTGTGCATCTCATTTCGCCCTCTCTTTCTCATGAAATAAAATTACTGTTACAGACTTTATTACCATTTGTTTTGATATTTTATGAACTATGTCATAAACTTGTTCTCTTGATGCATGCTCATCTAGATTAAGGTAACTTGTTCCAACACGAGTATACTTACCTTCTCTATCTGGCCCTGGGACAGGCAGGTATCTCCGAGACTAGGTGAGTTCCTCTATCAAGCAACTTCAAGATGTTCCTTCAGTCCAATTAGGACTTCCCTGCCAGGGAGACAGGAAGCAGTAACATGGTATATGCTTATCTGAAGTGGCATGCGACGGATATGCCACAGGTCTCTGCGGTCATCAGACCAAAGGAATATTATTTAGAAGTCGAAAGGTACTACATAAAAGGGGAAAAATCCACGATACATTAATTCTCTGGTACACGTCCATCAGGACAACATGGCTTGAGCCCAAAAAACGGATTTTGAGCGAAGCGAAAAATCTATTTTTTGGTGAGATAGCCATGTTGTCCTGATGGACCCGCCCTTGTTCTCTATTCGGCCTTGACAGACCCCTCCCAATCTTATTGCATCGTGGAGGCTGGCATATACGCCGAAAGGAATGACGATGGCGCGCTCCGGCGGCGTCATCCAAGATGGCGGCCAACATGCTTTATTTAGTTAGCCAGAACAACGTTCCCGGTCAAATAACTAATTAAATTATCATTAGTTATTTAGTCTTCATTCCTAGGAGTTAGTTACATTATGCCAATAGTATTCTACGGCGATCTGCGTTAGCCGTATCCTATGCTATCCTACTAGCCTAACCCTAGGCTCGACGCTTAAGTGTTCATGTTTACTTCCTGCATGATATAAGTGTTCCTAGTGTTATTTTACGAAATGAAGATTTAGGCATTTATTCATACAAGATTCAGTGATTGCACATGTGTTATTTCGCCTTCTAAAGACCATACAAGGGGTTTTGGTGGTCTTACCATCGACTCACTTGCCCCTAACCTAACATTGGGGCCCTTGTATGCTTCCTTACCTCCCCAGTTACCTTATTTAAGGTAATCTCCTCCCTCTGTGGTAGCCTAGGCTACATCCTAGCCCTCTTTACCTCGAATAGCATTCGGGTAGGTTAGGCTAGGATTGTTCTTTCCTTCTCCTCACCATTGTTCATGGCTTGAGTTGGGACAGAACCCCAGAGTACTAGTCATTCACCCCAGCTCACCTTAGGAGAACGTTTTTCTCCTTCTGGTCCTTGCTGGAGGCTGAAGGTGGAAGGGCTCTGCCCTTCCCCCTAGTCTGCACTTGGTTGGGTCACGACCCTTCCTCCCTGTAGCCTAGCGGCTTGTCCTACCCCTGTCTTGCCTAGTCTGGGAGAATGGTTCTCCTAGCCTAGGTTGGGCAGTCAGTGGGATTCTGTTTCTTTATAGTTTAGGACAGGACACTAGTGCTGTACCTAAGCTGAGCACACCTACCCTAGGTTGGAGAGCGTTCTCTCCCCCCTAGATAGGCTAGCCTAAAAACAGATTCCCTTCTCTTGGGAGAGTAAGGGGGTGCTACGTCTCCCCCCCATCACTCCCTCTCAGAACCCTTTCCCCTCCCCCTCTATCCCTTTGTGTTGGCTTGCCATCACACCCCTGTCCGCCGTCCTACAACTCCAACGCTTGCCGGCGGGTTGTGGGATCAGTTGGGTCCTTCTGCTAGGTAGTCCGTACTGCTACACTTCCCACACATAGTTGAACTATGGGACAGTTTCGGTGGTCGGCCTGCCGGCAGTCGACCTCCCTTCTTTGAGTGTTCTCCGGCCCTCCCTTGGGCTGCCACTGACAACATAGCCGTCTGCTAGCTCTCTGCCGCTGGATGAAAGGTGTATCCTCCCCTTTCATCTGAACACTCCTTCCAGAGGAAGACTAGATTGGGTACCGGGTATTACCCTTCCTTCTCTTCCCTCCTTGCCTATCTTTCTAACTTGGTGTCGGTCCACTGCCGCCTCTGTCCTGCCGGGGCTAGCCGCCGGCATCTTCGGTAACCTACCTGTCTCATTGAATGATGTCAGTGACAGTCTACCATTGCCGGTTGCCTGCCGGCTGCCGGGGCCCGCCGTCCTGCCGGCGAACTGTCATTACCTGAAGTGTCATCCCTTCTCCCTGCCACTTAAAATGTAGGCAGCGATGAGTTCATCTTCGGTGGAGTTTTGCCGGCGCTAGACGGGCCTCCGGCACGCCGTCAGACTGCCGGCGCTACTAGTCTTGGCTTTACAGTGGACAGTCACCCCTCTTGCCTGCCGGCCCCGTGCCGGCAGCCATTATTGTGCAGCTATGTATAATAGCCGGTACTCCTCTGGTATATCTATACCATAGAACGAAGACTATTGTGTATAGTTGTACAGTAAAACATTTCCAGCATATTCTGTGCATCCTTGTGCAGTCTCTTGCCGGGACCTAAATCTACAAAGGGGCTTAGCTTATCCCCTTTTTCTATTATAAACTGAATGATTTCAGCTTTCCCCCTCTCTGTAATTAATTCCCCAGAGGAAGCCTAAGCTTGGCTCATCCGAACCGGATGTTCTTCCTCTTCTGGGACCCTTATCGTTTCTATGGAATTAATTATGGTGTGAGGTCGCGGCAATTGGCTGGGCGGGAACCACAAATATGTGTCTTTCCTACCTCCTTTCTAGCTTATCTATCCTAAGCTTATACACAAATGGAATCTTATATATATATAATAGGTTGCTAACTTAATCCTAATCTAAGTCATGTGGTATTGACTTCCATGTACTCATCGTCTCTTTCTTTTACAGAAGGAGTACGTGAAGTGTGAGAGCGCCTTCTGCGGTGTTCGTCGCCCTGACTTTTATGGTCATCCCGCGTGCCGGACCCACGCCGGATGCGCAACCAAGAAGGGGAACCTTTGGTATTGGGATCCGCAGACCTGTTCCGTCTGCAAAGGCCTTCCCGATGAGGCGTTTGAGAACCCTCCGTCCGCGGAGGCTCGAGACAACGCCAGGCGTAAAATGGGTAACAGCACTTGGTTGAGTTGGGCTGATCTTGAGCCCTGACGGTTGAGACATCTAACCACCACGGAGCTGTCCAGAGTTAGACGGATGTGGATCGAAGGACGAGGGGGATAGTTTCTTCAGAGTGAAAAGAACAACCATGGCCTCCAAGATGTTGATGTGAAACGTCTTGAACAGGGGAGACCACGTTCCTTGAACTTGTCGCTGGTGGGAGTGACCCCCCCCCCCCCCCATCCTTCTAGCGAGACATCCGTGTGGATGTTGATCGATGGAGGTGGTGGTTGAAGAGGAACAGATCTTTTCAGGTTCCTTGCTTCCGACCACGGCTTGAGGAGTGAGCGAAGCCTGTCTGCTAGGGGTCTCTTGAGATCTTTTCGAGAGATGGATGCGTTTCGTCTCCAAATTCCCGAAGCATCCTTTAGCTGTGCTCGTAGCACTGGGTCTGTCACTGAGGCGAACTGTAGGGAGCCGAGTACCCGCTCCTGCTGTCGTCTTGAAATCCATTTGGATTTGAGAAGCCTTTTGACAGATCCGGCTATTTCCTTCCTATTTCCTTCCTTTTCTTCAGAGGGATGGAAAGATGGTGTGACTGAAGATTCCAATGGATTCCCAACCATTGAAACTTCTGAGCTGGAGACAGGCGAGACTTCTTGGTGTTGATTTTGAAACCCAGATGTTCCAGGAATTGGGTCACCTTTCTGCAAGCACGCAAGCATCCTTCTGACAATGTCGCCCAGATCAGCCAATCGTCTAGGTAAGCCATCACCTGGACGCCTTGAAGGCGTAGCTGGTGGACGATCGTGTCTGCGAGCTTCGTGAAGATTCTTGGAGCCACGTTGAGCCCAAAGGGCATGGCCCTGAAGGCGTACTGTCTTCTTTGAAGCCTGAATCCTAGGTAGGAGGAAGCTTGGTGATTCATTGGAATGTGCCAATAGGCATCCGCCAGGTCTATTGAGACCGTGTAAGCCTTGTGAGGCAGTAGGGCTCTTATATGTTGAAGAGTCAGCTTCTTGAATTTGTTGTTCGCAATGAAGTTGTTGAGAGGGGACAAGTCGAGAATGACTCTGAGTTTGTCTGAGTCTTTCTTGGGAACACAAAACAGTCTTCCCTGGAACCTGGTGGACTTTACCCTCTTGATCACCTTCTTATTCAAGAGTTCTAAGACATGTTCTTCTAGGATGGGGGTTGAGGGTTGGAAGAATTGGTGGAAGATTGGAGGTGGTTTTATCCAACTCCACCCTAGTCCCTTCTTGATGATGCTGTGTGCCCAAGGTTCGAAGGTCCAACGATCCTGAAAGTGGCGGAGTCTTCCTCCCACCGGAAGCACTTCATTGCTTCTGGTTTCCCGAGGGTTTACCACCTCGGCCGCCTGCTCCCCTTCCTCCTCTGCCTCTGGAAGGACGACGAGAGGAGTCTCTGCCGGAGCCTCTACCTCTGGGACGAAAGGTAGTGAACTGTCTTTCATAGGCAGGAGTGAAGACTGGTGATTGGGACACCTCTGGCTGAGGGACCAGCTGAAAGGTCTGCTGCGGCTGGGCCACTATCTGGGGAGTAGCGGGAGCCGGAAACTGGTGTTTGGCTTGACGCTGTTGGGTTCTAGGCTTGTTGGATTTCCTCTTAGGTTGCGGGCCTTCATCCTGAGAGGACTTCCTCTTTTGGGACATGCCCCACTTGTTGAGAAGGTTCCGGTTCTCAGTGGCGGCCTTGTCCACAATCTCTTTCACCAAATCTGTTGGGAAGAGGTGTTTGCCCCAGATGTTAGAGGAGATCAGTTTCCGGGGTTCGTGTTTCACGGCTGCATCGGCGAACATGAACTCTCTACAGGCTCTCCGTGCCTTGATGCAGCTATATAGGTCCTTCAGCAAGGTAGCAAGGTGGGTTTTGGCGAGAACCATGTAGTAGCCCGGGACCCGAATGTCCCCGGCCATTGCTTCGAGTTGTACTTGAAGCGACAGAGAGGCGGCCAGTCTCTCCTTGGTGTCCTGCTCCTGACGCAAAAGGTGGTCATTCAGCTTGGGGAGATTTTTGTTAAACTGACATCCAGCGACGTCAGGTTCCAACTTTCCAACCGTGAAGGTAAGTTGGATGTCCTTCCAGCTTTTATTGTCAGGGGGTAAGGCGAGGGAGAGAGGCCTACACTCCTCTTAATGTAGGGCAGGGCTTTCCTTCTTCCACCGCCTTCAGGACAACATTTAAGGCCTTTTCCGCAAAGGGAAAGATCATGGTGGGAGGAGCAAGAAAAGACGGATGTTTCTTGCTCAGTGCTGGCATTTTAGAGTTGGTGAAGCCTTTACTCTTGAGGGAGTCAGCCAGCATAGCTTGAGCCTTGGAGTTTTCGAACACAATCACTTCCTTAGGCTCAGTCTCCTCCTTGGAGACTGGTTCGGACTTGAGCTTGATGTAGCAGTCCGGGTAGGCTTCGAAATTAGGGTAGAACTCCACCTCTTCAAGGGGGACGGCACCCAATTTGTCGTTAATAAAGATGCGTCCAGTCGTTATCGGCATGTGTTTGGCATACCTCCAGGGGTTTGCGACTGAACAGGCAGGAAGATCCTTGACAGAGATCTCCTTCGGCTGTTTCTTAATGCCTATGAGTTCCCTCTTAAGGTTCTCATGACCTTCGCGGAACTTCTCATTCAAGAATGCCACCAGAGCCTGGATGGTATCCTGGGTGCCCGGTACCACGGGTATCGAAGCAGCAGCAGCAGCAGAAGTAGAGGGAACTGGCTCCTCAACCACGACAGAAGCCACAGAAGGTGCAAGGGCAGTCTCGCCCTCGGAATCAGGGAACTCCACCTGATCCTCTTCTTCTTCTTGACCCTCGGCCATGAGGGTCCTTTCAGTATTTTCGGACACATCCAACATTCTCTTCACCTCGTCAATATGACAGCTTTGGAGAGCGGCCACAACGTCCGGTTCGACCGTCAGTTGAATAACAGGGATCTCATCCTTGGGGATCACGGCATCAGCTGATGCTGTGAAATATGCAAGGATTTGCTACGTTCAGCAGCCTAATAAAGACCGAACGTAAAAACGTTAAATTAAATTTTCGAGGGTTTGGTCCACCTCCATACCGTTCAAGGAACACTCCAGCAACGTTCGGGCGGTGTGACCGGGCCTTTAAATCTCGATGAAGTCACTGGCAGCAGGGTGACAGACTGGGTTTAAGGCGATAGACAAGCTGTCTCTTTGCTTTATACCCTCGATGACTGGCGGATGATCTTACTAGAATTAGTATGGACCAGCAGGGGTCACTGGCCTTAGTTAGATGGTTACTGCACATCACATGGAACTGGTTATTCTTTGATGGATTTAACCAATGAATACTCTATGGATTTAGTCAGTCTATGGAAAGCAAAAATGAGAGAATGGGCCCCAGTCCCGGGAGTAGCGGGGTACTAAGAATCTCCCTCTTTATAAATACTAGAGAAAAATTGAAAATTGGTTATTGGAATGTTAGAACTATGATTCAGACTGAGAAGTTACAGCAAGTTGAGAATGAATTTATGAAATATAGTTTGGCCATCTTGACCCTAACTGAAACACAGTGTAAGGGTATTGATAAAGAAATCTTAGACCAAGGAAATATATATATATATATATATATATATATATATATATATATATATATATATATATATATATATATATATATATCTGTTCAGGAAGAACAGATGGAGTTGGAAGAGAAAGGGTAAGAATGATAATGACACCAAGAGCTGAAATGGCATTAACGGAATGGAGAGCTGTAAATAGTAGATTGTTACTTGTTAAGCTTAAATCAAAGCAGTGCAATATGGAGCATTATAGTTTGCTATGCACCAACAAATGATCCCCCCAGAAGAAAGGAAAGATGATTACTATGAAGAACTGCACAGTGTAATAGATGAGATCCCAGAGAGAGATATGAAAATTGTGACTGGTGACTTCAATGGTAAAGTCGGAAGGAATAATCAAGGTATAGAGAATGTGATGGGTGTTGATGGTCTTGGTGAAGTTGCAAATGAAAATAGGGCCCACTTCATAGGTTTTTGTTCAACAAACAATCTTGTTATTGGAGATACTCTTTTCCAACACAAGAACTTCCACAAACATACATGGACTTCACTATTAAACTTTCATCCTTATAGATGATTCAATTTCTTTAGGGGGAGGGGGCTTCCGTAAACATAAGTGCCCTGGGCCCTCCAATTTCTAAATCTGACCCTGCTTATGGTTTACGTCCATGCTGACGATGCTACGTGTACCAATTGCAACAGACATACCCAATCACAAGCTTCGATGGCAGCAACCCTATAATAGCTCCTGTCAAACCGTTTTGAATCTGTTTATGAGAGTTTTTGCTTTCATTGTAAAACACTATTTTGGTTGTTGGTGACAGGCTCTCGGGTTGGACAAAGGTTTTTGCCCGCTTATCGAGATCTTTTTGGTATGGAAGGATAGATAGGATGCTTAAGGAAATTGTTCACAACTTTCACTGTGCCCCAGGAACTATCCCGTGATGGCAGCCAAGAATTCGCAGCCAGCCTAACCCACGAAATTCTTGAAGCGGTGTGGCATCAGCTACCACATTGTATCTGCCAAAAATCCAAAGTCAAATGGGAGGGCAGATGCAGTGGTTAAATCAATGAAGCATCTCCTTCGATTGAAAGTCGGCCCAACACGTTCCCTTACCAGCAACCGATTTCTCTGCACACTTCCACACCAACAGAACACTCCCAATCCAAATTGCAATATTACACGTGGCCAAATCCTTTTTGGATGCCTCTGTAAGATTTATTGTCTTTTATGAATCAGCTAAAAAATACTCAAACCCCATTATCAGGCCAAATGAGCATGAAGCCTGGTTATAGAAGGAGGAGATTCGTCGTAAGCGATACATTCAGTAGGTCCTTAATTGATACCTACACTAACCCACAACTCTTTCTTCAAGCCAGCGACAGATACTTCATCCAAAACAGCGCTGGGAGTTACCCAAAGAAGTGGGAAAAGACTGACACTATCACAGAAAAGCTACCTGATGATCAGTAAACTGTAAATATTTACAGCTCTATTCTGGTCACTACTCTAAACTGGATGTTCCTGTATCGGTTCACTGCCATTTCTACTGACAGCTCTGAGCCACCGCCACCTATTTTAACTCCAAGTCACCCCATCACGCCCCCCAGTTCACCTGTCAACCATTACACCAAGAGTCTAGACACTACACAAGCAAACGAATCAACAGTTGGGACACCACCAGGACACAATATGCCATTCTCAACATCCAATGATAATATAAGTCAACCATCGTCCCCTTCTATCCAAGTTCATGGTCACCCTGCCCTCTTGCAAATATCCACCTCCAATGACACCACAAAAGCTGGACCTGTAGACCAGCTTGGCAAAAGTCTGGGGACTATCACCTAGGAAAATAAACCAGAGTGTTTAGCCCCATGCTGGAGGGTATGTAGAGTTGTGTCCTACGATTGTCTTATGATTATAACCCCATGTGAGAACGTCATGTGACACAAACCACTTCCGCAGCCCAATCACGCAGGAAGATCTCATTTGTGTCAGTAGTCATGCGACCAAGAAACAACCTGCTCCTTCAAGTTATTGAGCCTTTCCAATGTGTATCTCATAATTAATATTAGTTCCTGTATTATGTTTATTCCAATTTTTAAAATTGATGTTCTAAATTAATTGTGACTATTGTTAATCCCTATTCTTTTATTCACCCTAAAGGATAGTCTCTTTTGGTATTTTTCTATGTTGAAATAAAAAGTTATCATAAAGAACGAGTCTTTTCCATTATCCGTTTTTTTTTTTTATTCTTGTTTTCTTTGTGTCATCTGCATAGATTTCGTCAACATTGGTCTCATAAGGATAATGAAAGAAAAGGACAAATCGAATACAAGGGTAGGCGTTGATCTCTCTCTCTCTCTCTCTCTCTCTCTCTCTCTCTCTCTCTCTCTCTCTCTCTCTCTCTCTCTCTCTCTCTCTCTCTCTCTCTCTCATTATACAGTGTATATATATATACATATATACACACACACACACACATATATATATATATATATATATATATATATATATATATATATATATATATATATATATATAATTTGACGGAAATTGAAGATCGATTTGTTTTCTAATTATTTTCTTAGGGTTCAGTTCGTCTTTGAGTATGTAGCTCCTTCGTCTTCTATACTCAATGAAATGTTTGATACAAAGATAATATATAAATACACAAGGAAGATTTGTTTACTGAATTTCTTGCATGCTGGCATAGAATTATTCAAGTTATTATTTTTCTGTTCTAGATAAAAGCAATATGTGAAAGTAGACTACAGGAATGCGTATATTTTTTCGGGGAAATAGAAAATTTTCAATGATTAATAATTAGATTGCTTGTGCTTTGATGTCACCAACTGCCTGAATATATAATCAGTATGTCCAATTTCTTCCGGAATGTGTGGTGTAATCACAGCGAGTGACTCTCTCTCTCTGATGTCTTCTATTCGAAAGAATCAGTTACTATCGCATTAACTTTGATGGTTGTGACCAAATGGTCAAAATAAGAAACAGGGTTTGAAAAAATATGGAATAAGTTAAAGTAAAGCACATTTAATTCAAGTCTTCCTGAAAAACGTCCCTACACACCTTATGGATGTAATGTTATGGTCGTTGCCATAGTAACCGTAACCTATCCGATTCCAGTTGTGAAATTACGAACGGTAATGCAATGGCGGCATTACTCGAGAAGACGATTGAGCTGTGTTTGACAATAAATTTTGAGAGTGAACAGTCTCCGGTAACTTTGCGAGAATGATCTAGAAAGAGGTG